>NC_061511.1:195553676-195591272 GCF_022539505.1 Lolium rigidum | reverse complement strand
TTATCCTCATTGTGCTATCATGTTAGATCTTGTGAGCTGCCTATCATGATCAAGATCATCTATTTGTAATGCTACATGTTGTGTTTGTTGGGATCCGATGAATATTGAATACTATGTCAAGTTGATTATCAATCTATCATATATGTTGTTTATGTTCTTGCATGCTCTCCGTTACTAGTAGAACTCGGCCAAGTTGATACTTGTGACTCCAAGAGGAGTATTTATGCTCGATAGTGGGTTCATGCCTCCATTGAATGCTGGGAGTGACAACAACCTCTAAGGTTGTGGATGTGCTCGTTGCCACTAGGGATAAAACATCGATGCTTTGTCTAAGGATATTTGTGTTGATTACATTACGCACCATACTTAATGCAATTGTCATGTTTTTTGCAACTAATACCTTGGAAGGGGTTGGATGATAACCTTGAAGGTGGACTTTTAGGCATAGATGCATGCTTGGATAGCGGTCTATGTACTTTAGTAATGTCCATGATTAAATCTCATAGTACTCATCATGATATATGTATGTGCATTGTTATGCCTTCTTTATTTGTCAATTGCCCAAGCTGTAATTTGTTCACCCAACATCTGTTTATCTTATGGGAGAGACACCACTAGTGAGCTGTGGACCCCGGTCCAATTCTTTACATCTGAAATACAATCTACTGCAATTGTTCTTTCTTGTTCTTCGCAAACAAACATCATCATCCACACTTTACATCTAATCCTTTGTTCTGACAAGCCGGTGAGATTGACAACCTCACTTTTACATTGGGGCAAAGTACTTTGATTGTGTTGTGCGGGTTCCACGTTGGCGCCGGAATCCACAGTGTTGCGCCGCACTACACTCCGCCACCAACAACCTTCACGTGCTCCTTGACTCCTACTGGTTCGATAACCTTGGTTTCTTACTGAGAGAAATTTGCTGCTGTGCGCATCACACCTTCCTCTTGGGGTTCCCAACGGACGTGTGCCTTACACGCCATCACCTTGCTAGCTATGTATACGCGTATCTTCTGCTATGCTGCCGTGTGCTGTTGTGTCTTCTAGTGTCATCTTGCCTACGTTGCTTGTCTTTGCTATCTGTCTGCTGCTGTGTTGTTCTTCTCTAGCACCAGCTGTTCTAGCTTATGAGCTTTTGTTCATAAGCATACTGTGATGCTTTGTTTAATTATCTTGACTCCTCTTATGTTCTGCATCCATGCCTCTCCTGTGTATGCAATGGCTTGCTTCTGGCTTGATCATGCTGTGATGATCCTTGCCTTTGGCAAGTGCCAGTGCTCCTGATGTGCTATTATCTGTGCTCTAATTGATGGACATGCTCAATTGAACCTATCTGTTGCATTAACAGCTCCATCTTTTGATGGAGTGCTTCTGGATACAATTATAATTCATTGATTTGATTAACTGTGGAGCAATTATTGACTATATGTGGCTATTTCATTGACTGGTTCCTGCTCTGCTGCTCAGTTATGCTCTAGCATGCCACGGCATGCTCTAGCAAGCTTCCGATGATCACATGATCATCGTTGCTGTAAATGATCTGTTTCTAGCCGTGTCTACTATTGCTCACTTGTTGTGTGTGCATCACACAGGGCTTGGCCTGTGTGTGCTCAAGCGGCAAGTGAACGTCTACCGCAGCAACAAGAGCCTCATCTTGTAGGCTTTGGAATCTCTTCAAGGGTGAGACTCGATAAACCCCTCGTTGCTACCGTCTTCTAGATTGCATCTTGGCTTGGATTGCGTGTTTGCGGTAGGAAAATTTTTGTTTTCTATGCAACGTTATCCTACATGTGCATCACACAGGCTTGGCCTAGTGTGTGCTGGTGCTTGCTTAAGCATCGGCTAATGCTTGCAATGATCCATTGGACCATCTGCAAGGCTCTGGTGCATCTATTGTTTGTGTATTTCATTTATCTGTCTTGACTTGCTTGGCTGAATGGATAAATGATGTGAACTGCTTGCAGTTATGAGCATCTTTTTAATTGTGACAGGCTAGATGGATGCCAACCCTTGGTTGTGTACCCTAGTCCATCATTTGAACCCTTCTGGTGATGATAACTATGCAAGGCTTGTGATTCGGGGCTGTTTCAGTGGTTGAGGTGGCCTCAACAGCAATTCTTGCTGTTCAGGAAGCTCCCACCCCTGTTGGCTGGCTGTGGCTTGATGAATGCATCACTGGACAATCCCTTGTTGGATTTCCAGTGAGCTTTACTGTTGACAAACAAAAATAGGCACAGGTTGCCTATCTGTCTGATGGTATTACTAGCTGTAGGTGCTAGGTGATTTGGGCTAGGCTAGCTGTGAATCCATCCTTTGCTGGATTTCCTTAGTTGTGCCACTGATTTGACATAACTAGTGTTCCCTTGGATGATTTCCTATTGGCCTCTCCCCTCTTTGCTTGCACCAAATGGCTAGTAGCCAAGTGATGATACAAATAGGGTTTCTACCCTCTTTTGCTTCTGTGACATATGCACATGCTTAATTATGAGCAAAACCATGGTTTGCTCATGTTTATCTGGTAGACCTCACTCCAGCTCCTAGAAATTTGGTGTTGGTGTAGAGGTTTTCTTCTGATTGATGACTTAAGCTTGCCCTGCTCCTCCTAGCTAGCTTGAGCTTGCTCTACTCCATCTTGTGCATGTTCACAGTTGACAGTTCTTGGTGAAACTGTCCCTGGATGATTTCTGGTGGTTTGCAGTTCTTCCTGTTCTAAGTGTTCTTGTGTTCTTGATGCACTTACCCAGCTGCTTGTGTTGATGGACTGGTTAGGGTTTACTGTGGAGGCTTTTATCAGTCTGGCCCCTTTCTTCTCTGGTCGACAACACTGCCTGGCAATACATGGTGACTCACTGGCTTTGTGAGTTGCTGTTGTGCATGCACACTAGCTGTGTGAGCAGCTAGTGTGTGTGTGTGTGTACCTGGTGCTTGGGACTTGGGCTGTGAGAGGATCAGCTCGGCAGCTTGTGGTCATATCCTGTCCAATAACCATTTTCTTGCTAACCTGCCAAGTGGCAATGCCACTTGGCATAACTTGTGTTTTGCTTTGTTTGTGTGCAGGGAACTTGGAGATGATCAAGATGAAGTGCAAGATCATCTTGATCCAAGATTTTATGAAGAGCAACTTGTAGTTTAGGATAGATCATTTCATTGTAATCTTCTTTCTTTTTCTTTTTCCATTTTGTCAATTCTTGTAATGTGTTGTAATCTTTTATATTCCAAATCTGAATATTGTAAAGACAATGTATCTTGTGTGATTATCAATAAAGCTCAAAGTTTCTCTAATGAGCTTTTATTTATATGTTGTATAATTTAATATCCTTGATTATTCATATTTTAATGAATTACTCAATTTGAATTATGAAATAATCATTTGGTGTTTGAATTTGAAATTCAAACACAAGTGGTTTGAATTCAATCATGCAACTTAAAGTTGTAATGCACTTCTCCCCTCTCTTCTCAAAACCCTAACTTAATTGAATGAGAAGCAAGTTTGTCGCACTCTCGAAACCCTAACCCTGTAAGGTATCGAGAGAGAAACTTGTCCCTCTTCGTTGCAGTTTTCTTTTAAAAGCGCGAAATTTTCCCAGAATTTACGATGCAGTGCACATCCCTTTCTAAAATCTACCCCTCGATTGTCTCTAAACCTGGGACATTACAGCTAGGTTAGCCGAAAGATGGTTATAGGTCTAAGGACACAAGGTAACCCTGCTTTGTCAGGGTAAGATGGGGTTGAAAAAATGCCTTGAGCCGAGGTCCGAGTATTTGAGAACGGAATGTGTCTGTGGGTATGCATCTGAGCGTATGTGTAACCTGCTTGGCCCCTCTCTCTCATCCTCTAATTAATGCAATGTTCATCTCTGGCTACTCCTCATCACACAAAAGGCATCCCCTCTTTCTTCTCCCTAATTAATGCATGGCAGACGGTGCCTCTACGGAAGGTGCCGATTTATCGGGACATGTTGGAAAAACTAGACATTTTCATGTCCGCTTCCTACGTAAACGATTATAAATCGTGTTCAAAATGCGCCGGGCCGCGGTCTACAGCAGAATCGTTGGCTTCGAGAGATGTTGTAACTTATGCAGTGGATCAAGGCTTTGGTACTGTGATCTTTGAGGTTGATTGCTCAGAGTTAGTACGCCATTGATGTGACGTCTTTCTGATTGTTCTGTGATCAATCCAATTTTAGATGAGATTAGCGATCTTGGATCTTCTTTTACGTTTTTCAATTTTGTGTTTTCTCGTCGTGAGGCTAACTAGATGTCTCACTCTTGCTCAAAGTATGTGATTATACGAGAAGTATGCTCAAAACTCTATAGTTTTGAATTAATGAAGCTCACGATTTCCCTCAAAAAAATTCAAAATTTGGGCCGAAAATCAAGTACCTAAAGCACATGTAGAGACATATTCATGCCGAAAAATCAAGCACCTAAATTGTCCTCTCTCACTGTAGACGGGGAGAGGATTGGGTCCAAGATCCCTCTACCCATTTGTTAATTGATGATGTAAGTATGCTTTGATTAGTAAAGTCAACAACATAGTGCTGCAATTTACCCTAAACAAGTTAACTGATGTTAATTTTATTCAACACACTATCTTCAGTTAACTTTTTAACACTGAATGTGCAGTATAACTTAAAAACATGCAAACATTGCGCAAAATTAAGTCCAAAGCCATCGTCTTTTGATTAGCATATGCACAACTCTATCAATTCCTAACACTACAATGTCAAATAACACTTAACACTTCACAATTCAATATGCACTTAAAATTTCAGACTTTGCACCTAGTATATTGTATATTGCTAAAAACATAAACATCAACTGAGCATCATATTGCAACCATCAAAACATCTCATTCATATCACAAAGCACTGACATTTGGTAAATCGTTGGCATGTCTTCAATCAGTTTAGAGTTTTGCATTCAGGTCAGTAGCCCACTGGATTTTTTTTTTCTTCGAAATGGAGTAGCCCATTGGATGAGAACACTGACAGTGCAAATTTGACTAAGCCTACTTAACTAATGCTATGTGAGTGCATCGCCAAGTAAGATTAGTATTCAACAACAAATCTAATAAAACGTCTGATACATATTCAAGAGAACAGCTAGAAATAGACCACAGAAGTACACAGCGTACCACGTGAAGAAAAGTTTCCCCCGTGAACAAGGGTACACCCACTTTCACTAAACCTTAAGATAACAACAGCCTGGTTCCATATGATTAACATTGACTTGTACAGTTATAATAGAGATGATAATGACGTGATTTTTGGCTGTCTTGTAATTAACCTTGTTCTAGACAATACTCGAATTTAAAGACTGTGTTAAGAATTTTGCTACAAATCGATAGTCCGTACTGGTTACTTCTTTTTTAAGAGAAAACGCCTGAAGATATTCGACATGTTAAGAAAACAATTACAAGGAAAAAATGCTCTGATTAATCTGTACTAGACTATTTTTCTTCTTAATCGAATGGACGAAATAAACAATGGCACATCACAGTTAGTAGATGTGGTGAATCCAATGCGCACTGATTGGTGATCAAGTTAATGACTAGTAGGCTGTTTATAGTGCATAGTATCATATTGTAGTATCATGCATATGATACTTGTCTATGCTACTATCAGTATAGTGGGTGGTATTATAGAGTAGTATTATAATCTTCTAAATTTATTGTTTTGTAGAATCCCAATATAAAATTTGTGTACAAGATCTATTTACCATTAGCTTTTCTCGTGACGTGCGCTATGATACAGTATCCACCTATGTTACTCTAATCTTATCTCTCCTCATTAATTAGATGCCACATCAGTATTTTGTGGGCCTAAGATGCATGATACTACATAAGATACTAGCACTATGGCCAGCCGTAGTACAAGTGAATGAATACCAGGTAGTCAGGTATATCTGAAGTCAGATTACTAGATCTCAAATAAAACTGCATTGGATTTCAGAAAATCTGGGCTACTGCTTCCTGCACGTAGTCATCTATGGACTTATCACCGACAAAATAACTCAAACAGTAGTACAAAACGAAGCAGAACGTAACCATGCGACATAAGAAATCAGTGTCTTCGCTGAGCAATCGGGCCCGTGCTCGTGCAGAAAGCTGCGCCGGCGTCCGGCACGACGGGCAGGTGCTGCTCCTCTTGAGCCACTCGTCGATGCACCCGGCGTGGAAGGCGTGGCCGCACCCTCGCAGCCGCCGGCACGCCTGGCCGGCGTCCTGCTCCAGACATGTCGCCACTCGCAGCCTTCGCCACATGCCGGCGGCGTTGTCGTGCACCTGCTCCAGGCATATGAGGCATCGGTCGCCTATACCGCTGCCCGTGCCTTCGCTGCCTGCGTCGCTGATGACGCCCTGTTCCTCGTCGTAATTGTTGGAGTCTCGGTTGCCGCCGCCGTCGTCCAGCTGTGGGCCAATGGCGGTGTACAAGCCTTGGTCGTCGGGGTCCTGGGCGCTGCGGTAGGCGTTTATGTTGCTTGAGATGACGACGTAGGCGAGCCGGAAGAAGAAGGCGAGCTCCAGGAGGACGCTCGCGCAGATTAAAAAGCTAATGATCAAGTCGACGATCGGCATCGGATCTTCCACGCGCGCTGCCGCCACGGCCACACAGAGGAAGATCGATTTGACGGCCTCGAACAAAACAACAATTATAAGCTCTGTATTTTCTTTAGCTTTTTCTAATTCATCAGGTGTTGCTCGATCTTATGTTCTTGAAAGCTTCGGAACCCTAATCGGTTTGGAGTTCTCTCTTGTCCATAACTCCAAATTCGGTACGAAAGAAGTGTACGTAACGTGGAATAGAAGGATTGTTCCCGATAGAACGGCCTAGAGATTGGACAAAGGCCCAATTGTTTTACGACAATAAAAAAGGGAAAATAGATTTTCATCACCCCAGGTGCACCTTGAAGGAAAAAAAAATAGGGCGCTAAATCCTATACAAGTTATAACATGCTAATAGCGTTTCAAAATAGAGTTTTACAGAAAATTGAAAATTGACACGTATAGTAGCATGTATATCAAGGATTCATCAGCTAAAAAATTATTCAGAGCATAACTAATTAACTAGTTTTGACCGGATTATATCAACACGTTTTTCCTTCCTCTCTTAAAGATAAAACATGCAGAACGAAGACAAAAACTACGTAACTGAACTAAAGTACAAAGCTGAACTGAACTATAAACTATAGAGCCAAACCATGGTGTCTACATGCTACAACTACCACTACTGAACTACCTCCTTCTGGTACTGGCTAAGTTGGAAGAGAACCTGCAAAGATGAAACTAGATATAACTGTCGCGTGCTGCGCAAGAGGTGGTGGGCTGGCGGCGAAGACCGACGTCAGATCGAGATCATGGTCAAGGCGTGCATCTTCCTAGTGATCCTAGTCGGGACGTGCCACGCGGAGGCGGCTAGGCAGAGCTGGAGGAAAGTGCCGTTGTTGCTGTAGGAGTCAAAAGTGGCGACTGGTTGGTTGCCGGCCTGGGGTTGAGTTGAGCTAGGTTGGAATCGGGGGCTCGTGTGCTGCCGCTAGTTCCATAATTTTTTAGCACGCTATAGTGCTATAACGTTACAACAAATAGCGAGTTTAGCGCCATTAATGACGAGATTAGTGCCATAGCGAGCAAATTATACATAGTGTAACGTACACCTTTGAAATACGGTATAGCGCCGCTAAAACGTTGAAATAGCGCGCTATTTTTTTCCATGTGCACGTTACGTCAGATCTTCATAAAAAACAGCCAATAAACATCAGTTTTGTTTTCTCCAGAAAAGTGGCATGGGCATATAATGTACGTTTAGGTTTTACTTAAGTCAACCTTCCTCAAATTTGATTAACTTTTTTACAAAAAACAGCAACGTATGTGACATTAAAAATAAATTTGTATATGAAACAATATTTTAAGATGAATCTAGTGATACCAACTTAGTGTCAAAAATGTTGTCCTTCATCCCACATTACTTGTCGAGTGAACACACTAAAACTTGTACAGATACATGAGAATTAGCGACAAGTAATATAGACAGAAAATACTTTTAGAGGATACACTGGATCTCATCCTTGATAAACCTGTAGAATAAGGACTTGTGCTTGACCATGAGGAGTTTGTGCGGTTCGCCGTGGCGCAGAACCTCCAAGCCAGAGATAACAGCACCTATCCCTCTCCGGTCATTGTCGGTACAGAACTCGAAGATTTTGGCGATGCAAAACCTGCCTCCCCCAAGGTACACCATGCTGCAGTCCATCATCACCCAGTCGTCCGTCAGATCAAGGTCTCCCCAGCTGTACACCAACGACGGAGCCTGGACGTCGTCAAGGGAGTAGAGATCTATGGCGCACAGGTCATAAGGCCAAGTGCTGGCAATGCCGAACCAGAGTTTGTCAAGCTCGGGGACTTGCTCGGCGCGGCCGAAAAACGGCAGCGTCCAGCGGCCAGCGTCAAACCATGTGTTGGTGTACGTGTTGAAGGAGTAGGTGCCAACGGCGCCACTGCTTGTTTCGGTGGATGAGACGATGAGAATGGGGTCGCGGCTGGGATCGTCAATCAGGGCGTGGGAGCTGCAGGGGCGGGCCCACTTCAATTCAAGGGTATTCAGTTGAATACCCAAATACTTTGAAAAATACATTGATATATATATATGAATATTGTACATAATATATAAAAAGGAAAACGCTCCTAGAATGACATGAATGTTGAAGTAGCACAAATGGTTTGTTGAGAACTATTTATTCATTAGGTCTTGAGTTCAACTCCCATTTTTGCATTATATTGTTCATTTTTTGCAAAATATCCTTTGTGCATGTATTTTTGTTATAGGAAGATCATATCGTGTTTCCTCTACTCTTACGTTTTCATGTTAACTCCAGTTGTTAGAAATATGTAAGAATTTACACATTCGATACACTTACGTTGGTAAATTTATATGTTTCTCAAGCACAAGTATTCTTCATTGTGAGAGTTTTTTTGTTATGGAAGATCATATAGTGTTTGTTCTACTCTTAATTTTTCATGTTAACTCTAATTGTTAGAGTTTTGGAAGAATTTACACATTTGGTACACTTATTTTGGTAAATTCATATGTTTCTCAAGCACAAGTATCCTTCATTATGATGGTTTCTCAAGAAAATATGAGATATATGTGATCATTACTTCATACTCAAATTATTTTATAAACTTTGTTTCGTAAAATAATTATATTTTATAATTTTGAATACCCATAATCAATATTCTGGGCCCGCCCCTGGGGAGCTGACGATGGCATCATGGGCAGGCGGAGGCGGGAGGCGGTGCCACCGCCAGCCTTTCCTAGAATTGGCGGGGTCGCTGTACATGAGGGCCTCGAAGGTGAAGTAGTCGTAGCACCTTGGGTACCTGCGCATAACGTACAAGGCGTCGGCCCGCCCGGGGTCTCGGGGTTTTCTGTCGACGATGGAGAAGGATACGGGGTTGCTCCCCTTTGGACCGTTGAGGCCGGGAATCGAGTGAAGGACGCCGGCGTCGGTGTCGTACAGGGCGGTGCGGCCCCCGTCGTCGATGCAGAGGATCTTGCTGTAGCAACCAATGCCTCGTTCGCAAAAGGGCAAGAAATCCAGCCTCTTGTCGTCGGAGATGGAGCATCCGAGCCTTAGCTTGGGCGCAGGCATCCTGGAGATGGTCTCCATCGCATTGTTGGATGGTGCGGCTGCTTGCGCTTCCTTGGTAGATGGATAGAAGAGTTGCTCATCGGGCTTGATGCGACTCACCGAATACATGCTGCCTCTGCCTCTGCCTTACCTCCGCATCATCACGTTCACGAACTGCCGCAACTTCATTGCCTACCCGATCGAATCCGTCCGAATTAGATTCACTTCTAGCTCTTCCTCTTCTTCTTTCTTCCAGACGAACCAAGCAGACAGAAAATTAATCAGACCAGGGTCCAGGGTCCAGGCCAGTTCTCGTCCGTCCACCCTCCAAGGACAAACAACATCTCCAGGAAGTCGACGAACCCAATGGGGAAGATTAAGTTCTGGGAGCGATACCTGCAGCAGTTCTCGACGAATCTGAGCTGGCGCCGCGGCGGTGGTGGCGGCGGCGACGAGATGGGGGATGGAAAGAGACGCGCCTCAGAGCATCTTAGCCATCCCTTATTATAGTGTAAAAACAGTTTATATATGGTACACCTAAAAACACTTTTACCATACGACGTAAGCTTCTTTTTTTTCCGCGAAAAAGAACCTCCTAATAATCATCAACAGTAGTACTGCCTCTGTCCGTAAAAAGATGTTGTAAATTTGTTAAAATTTGAACGTATCAAGATACTAAAGTATAAGACACTCTTTACTATATCAATACGCCCAAATTTTGATAAATCTCCGACATCCTTTTATGAAATGAGAAGTAAAAAGAACATCAAAAATAATAAATATTATCAATAGATCTTTGAAGCACCTAGTGACAACTACAAGCACTAGAGCGAGCCAGGGCGCACCATCTTCTTCGCCCCTCCATCACCGGAGCCGGGCAAACCTTGTCGAAGTAGAGCATGTTGTAGAAAAAGTTGTCACGCTAAGGTCCCGAAGAACCTGTGCAACGGACCAATAACCATCACCAATGATGAGACCTGTAGATCGGAAGAGCCAACATTGATAAATATGAAGACGGACCGGATCATAGGAGAATCGTCGGATATAAAACTCCACGCACCCTCCACAGACGGTACTCACCCCACCGGAGCAAGGATAGGGCGGGGAGGACCTTATTCTGCCATCGGTATGTAGACGTTGCATCATCATCCCGATGAAGACAATGGAAAACAACCTAAAAGGGACGGAGACCCTCCTGTAGGTGAGAGGCATGGTATGTGCGCCTTCAAGACCCTAAGGCCACCGGAGGTGGAACTGACAGGCAGTGTCACCGGCGAGGGGACATAACCCTAAGTGGGTTTCATGAGATTGCCTCTATATCTCCTGGAGCCTACATACTAGTTCGGTTCCGTACTTCTCTGACCAAAGGTAAATTTTGCAAGCATAAATATTTGACAGGAAACATTGCCAACTCATAACTTTTTTGGGACTCGCCCTGGGTCGATCACATACAAAGATCACAAACCACAAAACTTATAGCCAAAGGCATGTGTCGCACCCTCTAATATAGTAATATCCCTCTTTATTTATCTGATTTTCTTGATGTTACATAACTCACACACCTTGTGCACTTATATATGCACCAATAACCGACTAGAAAACTCACCTACACATACACGACGTAAGGTTTGATAGAACAGACCCGTAAAACATACAAGGACCCACCTACAATAGGTACTCTATTTTTCTTCCACTTTTCCCTATCTTCTCACTGCGGTTCCACATTCGACTCCTCCGCAATCAGCCCTGATTTCGGCCCAAGTAAGCCGTCGGTCTCCTCTTCCCATCGGCCATGGTTTTCATCGCCTTTCGTAGGCCCCTCTGTTCACCGACCCCTCCGCTCAATGTGCACTCCAACTGCCCCTCCCCCAATGAGGATGCTCGCTCCTAAGCGTGCCAGCGAGCCCGCCCCCATCCTCGTATTGGTGAATCCGCAACACACAAAGAACGCTTTACCCTTATTGAGTTTTTTTGAAACAGGAAAATTTTTTTTTGCCTTATATTAATATAGGAGAAGAAAACATGGGGATGGCAGAAGCCATAAAAGGAAAAAAGGATCAAAACGGGGAAAAAACCAAGCCCCCCCCCCCCGAAGGGAACAAACCAAGAACGATTAGCCTAGAAGTTCTTTCAGACCCTTAGCACCGGCAAGGATCCAGTTCTTTCCCTCCTCCCTAACTTTATGCATGATCGCCGAGGGTAAGGAAGATTTGTTGTTGAAAACCCGCTCATTCCGCTCCTTCCAAATCTCCCAGGAAACAAGCATGATGGCTGTCCGAAGACCCTTGGGGGAAGAGATGGGGGCTTTGGCAATGGCTTGCCAGTAATCCAACAACTTCGGTCTCGTCGTGTTGAGGCACAGGGCAAGGTCCGGGCATGAGAGCCACGACGCCGCTGCGTTCCATATTCTCTTGGAGAATCGGCATTCGAAGAGGATATGTCGGGCCGTTTCCGGGGAGCACTACAAAGCTGGCAGGAAGGGTTATGAGGCCACCCTCTTTTGGCCAGACGGCCGGCTGTCCAGAGACGGTTTTGGACCGCAAGCCAGGCGAAAAAACGACACTTCGGAGGGGCCCAGGTCTTCCAGACAATGCTGCCAAAGGGGCAAGGGAGGGCTGCCATGAACTGAGCATTGTAGGCAGATCTAGCTGAATAGCAACCATTAGGAGTTAAAGTCCATGTAATGGAGTCCTCAGTGCCGGGAGAAAGAGCAACGTTCGCGATGAGATCCCAAAGGCGGACATACTATTCCATGTGTTCCACTGTGAAGACCTCAACCGCAATGTCGGCCACCCAATTGTGATCGTGAAGGGCATCACGGACCGACCGGTTCTTCCTTTTTGACGCCTTAAAGATCAGAGGGGCAATATCCTTAGGAGGGGTACCGTTAAGCCAGGAAGAGGACCAGAAAGAGGCCTTTTCACCGTCGCCGATGGAGACCTTGGTAGCCGCATTGAAAAGGTCCCGGTCAGAAGCATCATTTGGCGTTTCCGAACCAACCCAAGGTTTATCCGGCGCCGTCCACTCGTACCAAAGCCATCGGAGTCTCAGAGCGCGAGAAATTTTTTCCAGGTCCAGGATCCCGAGACCACCAAGCTCTTTTGGGCGACAGACTTTCTGCCAGTTGACCTTGCATTTCCCCCCACTCGCCGCCTCCTTGCAAGCCCAAAGCATACCGCGGCTGATCTTCGCAAAAGCCTTAAGGATGCCCTTGTCTGCTTTTAGGGCTGTCAGCAAAAAGATAGGCATAGAGGAAAGCACCGATTTGACGAGGGCGGTGCAGCCGGCTCTGTTCAGGAACCTACCTTTCCAAGGGTTAAGGCGCGCCATCGCTTTATCGATGTAGGGTTGAAGATCTGCCCGCTTGAGCCGCCCAAGAGAGAGAGGCAATCCCAGATATTTTATGGGGAAGGGAGCCATTGCAGCTGGGAAGTTATTCAAGAGATCATGCAGATCTATATTAGTGCATTGTATAGGGGCGATGGAGCTTTTCATCACATTAGTCACCAGCCCCGTGACTTCTCCAAACTTTTGAAGAATATTGGCGAGACCCGACAAATCATGAGCTGTAGGGGTCAAGAAGATAGCCGCATCATCTGCGTAAAGAGAGACTCTGGGACCCTCTAAACCGCCCGGCATAGCATGAAGAAGCTCAGAGTTAGTAGCCTCTTCCAGAATCTTTTGTAGCGGGTCGATGGCGATGTCGAACAGAAGTGGAGAGAGGGGGTCGCCCTGCCTGAGACCGCGGCCATGTCTGATGTTCTTTCCTGGGATTCCATTAAGGAGAAACCGAGAAGAGGCCGTAGATAGGAGTGTCGTTAAGAGAGCCCTCCATCTCCGAGGGAAACCGAGGCGCTGCAGAAGATCCAGCAAGTACTCCCATCGAACGGAGTCGAAGGCCTTTGCGATGTCAAGCTTGATGAGGAGAGCTGGCGTTTTCCTACGATTAAGTTTGCGAGCCGTGTTTCTGACGTACATGAAGTTGTCATGTATAGTTCTAGACTTGATGAAGGCGCTTTGACTCCGAGACACGATCTCATTCATCTTAGGGCTGAGCCTACGTGCCATGGCTTTGGCAATAATGTTCAGAATCCCGTGGATGAGGCTAATAGGTCGAAAGTCAGAAATAGCGTCCGCGCCATCCTTCTTCGGCAGCAGAACCATATTGGCGGTGTTTAAGATATGAATTCTGCGTCGAGAGTTCAGAGAAGGCGTTAATGACTTCCATGAGATCTTCTTTAATAATATCCCAGCAGGAACGGAAGAAGGCCATAGAGAAACCATCAGGCCCGGGAGCCTTGTCGAGAGGTAAATCCTCTATGACTTCTTTGATCTCCAACTCCGAGAAAGGAAGGCCGAGTTTCAAGTACTTTAGATCATTCGTGTTGTCTCTTTCTCATTTTGGCTTGTCTACAATCTCTTTGTTCGTACTTCAATCAACCATACTCATTTCACATTGCTTTGGATCAAGAATAACTCGCATGTACATCTAAGTGAAGGTAGAAAGAGGCATTTGAAAGATTGCTGCACAAGCCAATTAAACCAAAAGTCCGAACTGATGGAAAGAGACTAGGCAGTGTATTTATATTCAACACTCCCCCTCATGTCTAGGCCATGGAATTCCTGCCGCCCGCTCCAACGACGAGGTGTGCAGGCGTGTCCCGACGAGCAGAAGCGCAAAATGAAGAGACACACAACCTTCGGGTTAACGCCGCCCCCGATGTTCTTCCAGCGCGAGGCCAACATCGTGAAGACGGGGATAGGCGCGCTTCCCCGCTACCGCCGGTGAAGATGGAGGACAACTCCACTGATGAGGATTCCACCGACTAGGAGGACAACTACATTGATGAGGACAACTCCACTGACGAGGGTTTCACCGACGAGAATATCGGGCCGGAGGATTTCGTCGATGACGCCAACATGGAGCGGGTCATGGCGTTGCAACGCTCCCGCCCGTCACTTGCGTGGGCCGCCAAGCACAGCCGCAAGGGCGTGTATTTGAACGACCCCCTCTTCCGCACGGGCGTCATAACCAAGCGAAGAAGGTGGAGTGGCACCGGATCGTGGAGCCGCAAGCGATGTTCTACGTCGACCTCTGTTGTGATAGCGAATGAGTACCACCGACAGCATCTATAGGCTTCGGTGAGGTATCAAGCGGCAACCAATTAGACTATTTTGTTTTGAAAGTTTGTATGAACTATGGGTAATCTTTATACAAACTCATTGTTGCTATGCAAGAATGTTTATTTCTCCCTTGAATCTTTTCTCAAAATTTATATTTTCATCTACAGTACGATGTTTGTTCTGCCAGACTAAAAATTGGTTTTGCATTGCACTTTATTATCCGCGTTATTAAAGGCCGAGTTACAAGGAGTCTAGGACATGCTCTACATGTATCAAAAAAGGTTTTAGTAACCGCATTTTTCTCAACGGTTTTGCTATGTCTCAGTCAACTGAGATTTTCTTAAGTCTAAGTCACTTGCAAAAAAGTACTTGAGTTATACTTTTCTGTTAAAAAAGTGCAATTGCACTTTTCTGCTAGAAATGTGCAACTGAACCGAGTTGCACTTTTCTGAGGTGACTGAGACTTAAGAAAATCTCAGTCAACTTAGACATAGACACACCCTTTTCTCAATACGCCCTTGAGATTAGGCAAGCTAGTGGATGGCCCTCCCTGATCTCACACTTCAGATCGGACAGCCCTGATGTCAAGATCAGACGGCTGGGCACATTGCTAGCAAGTCGATCGTATCCTCCTTCCCGAGCCCGACATCTCTCTCGCGGGCTGCTCTTCCTCCAGTCGCCGGCTACGGTTCCGCGTTCCCGAGCTCCGCCCCCGTGCCGCCACCGGTAGGTCCACTCCGAGCCCGCGCCGCCGCCGGTCGGTCCCTTCCGCCGACCGCAAGAGGGCGAAATAACCCCACTCGGCACCACCACCCCCTTCCCCAATAACGTAAGAGGGCAACTCGTGACCATCCAGTCTAGTTCGAGGCGATCCAAGAAACAAGATGAGTGCGCCCGTGGAGAGGTCCACATAGAAAAGAACCATGGAGGCGAATAAGAGGAAACTACGGAGGGATGAGGAGGAAGATGCGTGGAGCCGGAGACTAGCAACAATGCGAGAGAGGAGAAGGGAGAAGATGTGGAAGGAGAAGAAGAATCTTGAGAAGGCGGCAGAAACGGACTCATCTTTTGTGCTGCTGCCAGGGGCGAACCTTTATTTCACCGACCCCAAGGCGTTCTTCGACGAGATTTACAAAGATGAGAAACCAGGTCTGATTTCTTTTCCCATCCTCAGCGTCAATTCCTTTGATTTCTTCCCCCCAAGGTTCCTAACCGTGCTGCGTGATCGACGTATATATAGCCCCCAACAAGGTGGAAATCCCTACCCTTGATCGCTTCGAAACTCCGACCATTTTTCACACCCGGCGGTTGCTCCCCATCCGTGAACCTGGAAGCAGGGCGGTGCTCTCCGCCGCTAAATCTCTACTTGGGATCTCATCCTCTCTCCGTATGTACTATTTGGCACAACCACCTTCTCTGTTTATTTAGTCCACGATCATGGCTGGCACAACTTTATGTAAGTTTTGCGTGAATAACATGAACGGATGGATGCAGGTGGCGAGCCGCTCAAACGGTGCTCTGGTTTCTGGATTGACTTCGACGAGGGGAGCAAAACCGGCACTGTGTTGACGACCGCACATCTCATTCGCACAAATGACACCAGCAGTGACGTCTGGATAGACGAGGCACATTACGATTCGAAAGCTAATGTAAGTCAATGTGTCTATGAACTTTCAGTTTACATCTTAGTTTTTTTTTAGCATGGACATAACAAGTTTGTTAGCGGAAATAGGAGCTTCCTAAACGTCATGGTACCTCAGATTACAAGGTGTGTTGCCATTGAGTGGCCACCGCATTGAATCTCTACCCTCATGCGCACAATTAAAATTCCCTTACGTAGGGCCAGAAATTAAAGATGCAACCAATCGTTCTATATCTTCAACGATCATCGTATAGGGCATCTCGACACTCCCTCCATGATCTTGACAACGTTTAGGCAGCCTGAAGCTAATCAGTGAACACTCTGCATAGTTATGACAGTAGCTGCAAGAAAATGTCACTTCTGTTATCTCGACAAGTAGAAGCAACAACACCTTTATCTTTAGATTTAGCGGTTCTGTATTGAAAATTTTGTTCGCATAATTCTGGCCAGGAGGAATCCATCACCTGGTTCCCTTCCTGCTTTTCATGATACTTCCTTTTATTGGATTAATAGCACAAGTACCTCTAATCCAGTCTTCATACGATTTAGAATGCTTACACTTGACATTGGAATTCACCTTGCTTAAGCAGTTTCCATCTTGTTGCCCACATAGCCCAGTAAGCAATGAATGTTTTTTTTAAAAAACCTTAGCTGCTCCAAAATCCTCTATAGTTCTGAAAACCCAGTATTTCGCATCTGATGTGTTCAAATTAGCTACAACCTCAATCCGGTCTTCATCCAGTTGAGACCAAACGCATGACGAGCTCTATAATTAATAAAAGCAGGATCCCAAAAATCCTCTGTTGTGCCACACACTTGACACACACAAGAGGTTACCATTTTCATGTGATTATAATATGTGCACTTCCTATTAGAATTCGAAGAGAGGTGCCAAACAGTTTTTCCGATTTTGGATGAGATCTTCATAGCCCACAGGGCATTCCATTCCTTCTGCTTTTCTTTTCTTCCACAATCATTCTGTATGCTGACCGCGCTGAAAATTTTAAATTGCATTCATAGTACAGGTTCTTGTCTCCTATACATCAGGATGAAATGCTTATCAATCAGATCACTTTACTTAGTTCCATCTGAAAACTTATAAACTCCTCGGCATAAGATAGCTAGTCCAAATTGCATGTCTTTTACTGTTGGACATTTTTAGTATCATAAACAAAACAACATATACATTTTCTCTAAAAATATATATTTGTCATTTCTTAAAAATTTAATATGAATTGTTCTGAGACAATTTTCAGGTCACCGTTCATTTGCTAGATGGCACCACTGCAGAGGGACAGCTACTCTACTACCAGCCCCATTATGATCTTGCTGTCTTGAGTGTTAAAGTGGATCAACCAGTTCATTTGCCATCTTTTAACGAAGGAGTAAAATTTTCTCAGAAGGTTTTTCGGCTAGGAAGAGACAATTCATTGAAACTAAGGATAACATATGGTCGGGCAGCATATTTTAATCCAGACATGTATGAGCGGTACCACAACATGTACTTTGATTGTGCAGATCATGATAGTGATAGTGATGAGGATGATGATGATGATGATAACGAGGTAACATGCCTTATCATGAGATTTATGTGCATTTTTTACAGTTCGAATTTTTTTACTCCTATGTATTTTGATGTTCTATCTCGCAATCTTTTGTCAGTGTATTTTATCCTATTGTAAAATCTCATTATTCAATATGAATTCTTCCAGTATGACGATGGAGGGATAGTCATTGACTTGGATGGAGCGGTGGTTGGAATGGTCAACATTAGTAGCACATTAGGGTCTTTTATCCCTTCTTCCATTTTGCTCAAGTGTTGGGCTTCATGGAAGAGTAAAGGGTGCGTTTTCTCTATCAGTTATGTGATAGTATTTATCCTCTCTCCTATATTTTTCTGCTTATTGTTAGGCGGATAAATATATACTGTTCACCGAATCACTAGAAGTAAATTAGTAGTTATGTCATTCTAAATTCGTATGTTTGCATGATTCATTTCCACATTTCTCATGTAATTAGCTGCAATTTGTTAGAAAGAAGCTGGATCCCACTATTGTTCATGTCTCATTCCCTTTAGAACTTTTTGAACTATGTGAATCGGAATACTTCGTTACTATTGGAGTTTTTTCAACATGTTTGAAATAAGTTTGATTCCACTGAAATGATGGATTATATAGAAAGAGTTACTTGCTTGTGACATTCTCTGAAATATGTTAAATGATTATTTGATTTTGTATAGGAGAATCCTTCGGCCCCACCTAGGAATGATATTTGAGGCCATCAAGCTTCTAGAACCTGCCTTTGTTGATGATATATGGCGTGCATATAACATTGATGACGGTCTTATTGTTCAAGAGGTATACAGTACCTTCCTAAATCTGCTCCTTTCTCTTGTGTATAATTCTTATTTAATGCTAATTGAACCTTAGGTGTCGAAAGGATCTTATGCTGAAAAGATTGGCATCAAAAGAGGTGATATTATTGAATCTTTCAATGGAAGCTGTATTTCTACTACAGTTGAGGTGGGTGTATTAGAGATTTCTAAGTTTTTGATGAAGTTAAAATAATTACATTTGTGTGACCTTAGGTAACTTTTCATGTTGATCGTTTTTCTTCTGCAATTATCAGTTGGAAAATATGTTGATGAGTATATCCAATGACTCTTTGGACAGTCAAAAGTGCCTTAATAATGAAGTTCATTTTTCGGTAAGTTGTATGTTTCATGTGGTTTGCTTGATCTCTTTCATCTGTTTTGCAAGTACTATTAGCAGCACTAAGGAATGTGTTATGCTATCTCCAGGTTGTGGTATTTCACACGCTAAGAAAACAACGAGCGACATCTTTGTTGACAGCAAATGTATCAGAATGTGGAGAAGTTATAGTAAAAGGTGCACATCCCCTCTTTTAAACTAGGCCCATCTAAAAAATATTTAGATTCTTTTTAGTATCTCAAGTTTTGTATATTCTTGTTTTTTCAGCATATTCCATTTTCATTCAAAGTTGATGTGCATTATACAATACACGTATATTACCTCCACGTCATATTTCGAAGAATATACATATTTTATGCAACACATTCTTCATTTGCTATTTTTCACCTACAACCAGAGAGTAATTATGTTGTTGTATAACTAGTCTCAGCCAAATTCCCAGAATCTTGTGTAACCAGTTTTAGAAGTTTGACATTTTTAGAACATAAACCAACCTATCTGACATTAACTTGTGCGTTATAACTAAGTATTAAATGATGCTATTAGAACTTTTTTTTGAGATGATGCTATTAGAATGTTAAAAAGGATACACTTACACCCAAATTTTGAGAATCATATGTGTAACCAGCTTTGGAGGTTTGCCTTTTTTACAAACACCTGGTAAGCAGACAGTTACTTAGTAAGTACCGGCTTTGAAAAGGTGGGACGAAGGGCGTGGCATCTGGTACACAGAAGGGTCAACCCAAGCTGCAGCATTCAGGAGATGCACTTAGTATTACCTTAGCTTGTAGAGTTTTTTTTTTAAGTTCACCGATGTGTGTCCAGGACTACTAGTGTTGCAGATAGTAAAACGGAGAGTTGGACATGATACTGAACCACAATCGTACCACCCACCCAATCAAGTTGAGGGGATTGAGAAGGGAGGCGTGGGCTGCTTCACGAGCTCTGAGAGTAGACGGAGACGATAATGCAAACAACATGTGTCACGTGAAGGCTTTAGTAGTGCAGCAAATCATAGGCAATCAATCTGTATCCTTCCAATTTAAGAGGATTATATCTCTAGAGGTAGTTTCCAAGTTATTTAGTACTTTCCAAGTTTGTTAGGATTCTGGCCTTAGGCCTCAAGTAATGTACGTGGGCTATTTATGCCTGCCCCTAGACTCTTACGGGAGGAAATCAATAAAGAATCAGATCTAATTATTCCCTCTCTCTCGTTCTCCCCAGCCTCTGTTGTGCGACAGCCGGCTCGAGTTGCGCAGCAGAGGTCCAGGGATTCGGCGTTGTATCCCACTCCGTGACAATTTGGTATCAGATACAGATCTATCCCTCCCGTCCCTCCAACCATGTCCGACGTCGCCATGTCCTTGGAAGAGAAGCTCGAGAAGATTCAGGAATCCATGTTGGCTTTGTGCAACACTCAGACCACCATGTGCGAAGATTAGAAGAAACTTGCTGCAGATTAGAAGGCTCTCGCTGTCAAGGTGGACAACCTCTTTGGTACTGTGCGTAGCAGACACGCGCACACAACTTGGCGATCCTTAGGGTAGAGAAGGGTGAACATCCTTCTTGTAACCCTAGCACTGGCGAAGATGGCAGCCCCTCCAGCCAGTCGTCGCTCCCCATCAACAAGACGGCGTATGACAGGCCACCACGCTACTTCAAGATGGAGTTTCCCACCTACGATGGCGAGGTCGGCCCGATGTCTTGGCTGAACTGCTGCGATCTGTTCTTCAACGCACATCAGACAACTGGACCTGAGAAGGTGGGTATTGCCTCCTTCCATCTCGTGGGCGATGCCCAGCTGTGGTATGGCAAGTACAAGGATGTCTACGGCCCGCCTCCATGGCACCGGTTTACTGAGTTGGTTCACACCCAATTTGGTCCACCTTCACGCAGCAACGCCCTCGGTGAGCTCATCTTGCTCAAGTGCACGAGCCTGGTGGCAGACTTCAACAAGCAGTTCAATGCCTTACTTGGTCGTGCGCCGTGCCTTCCGCTGCCCAACAGGTTATGATTTACACCACTAATCTCCAGGAGCCTCTCACACTCGATGTGGAGATGTGGCGGTCGACTTCTCTATTGTAGGCAATGAGTTTGGCGCGTACTTGTGAACGTCGGGGAAACGGCACCCCAGCTCCAGAACCAGCCGTGAGAGCAACCAATGGTCTGACGTTCTCCCTGTTTCGGCTCTCCCACCACCAGGAGGAGTGGCTGTAGCACGATCTAGGCGCCCACGGCGCACACTATCTCAGGCGGAGATGGTAACCTGACGAGCCCAGGGCCTATGTTTCAAGTGTGACGAGCAATTTGGCCCTAGTCACCACTGCAAAAAGTTGTATATCATGGAGGTTGATCCATTCCTCGATGATGATAATGCAGCTGATAACGGCTGATTTCTAGGCTTATCAGCTCGAGGACGAGCTGATTCTTGAGGGGGGAAGATATGTCACATGAAGGCTTTAGTAGTGCAGCAAATCGTAGGAAATCAATTACTGTCCTTCCAATTTAAGAGGATTATATCTCTAGAGGTAGTTTCCAAGTTATTTAGTACTTTTCAAGTTTGTTAGGATTCTGGCCTTAGGCCTCAAGTAATGTACGTGGGCTATTTTTGCCTGCCCCCTAGACTCTTACGGGAGGAAATCAATAAAGAATCAGGTCTAATTTTTCCCTGTCTCTCGTTCTACCCTGCCTCTGTTGTGCGACAACCCCTCCACGGCTGGAGTTGCGCAGCAGAGGTCAAGGGGTTCAGCGTTGTATCCTACTACGTGACATATGTGTGAACAACTTTGTCGACGATCAGAGAAGAGAGTGCAGTGGAGTGGCGGAGGCGCTCTAGCAGAGAGTACTCAAGTGGTAACTGATGGATGCAGACAAACGATGAGCTGAAATCAAAACGTTGCATGTGAACACAAATGAAATCAGATCGACATGATTTAAAAGGTGACCTGGAAGAATGCAAGAACAGAAAAATAGCAATTACCGATTGTTAGTGGGGTTTGTTTGTATAGTATATAACTAGATGCAACAATTAAGTAATTATCTATGAATAATATGACGTTGATAATAGGGGGGGGGGGGGTCGTAAAATGTAACTTTGATACAACAACATGCATGGTTATAAAAAATCACCGTACCAAAATAATTGTAGCTTTCTTACATGATCAGCGGCAATCTTCAAATCAGATCTTCATCTTGGTTGGATTTTCGTCAAACGGTCAACATAACAAAACAAAGTTCTGAAAAACATAGTATGAAAGAGTGGCAGTAACTTTTAGCAGACTAATGCAGCACCAAGATATTGGTATCGCTACTCAAATCAAATCAAATGTTAATAAGAAAGGTAAATCAATAATTTAACGTCCAAAACCAATCAAAATCAGCTGCAACACCACCAATCATACAATCAATTTTATATCCCATCATGAGTTGTAGTTAGCATTACCTCCCTACTGGAACTTTAAGGCCAAAGGGTAGAGAGGTAGACCCTGCAATTTTGTGGCTACCGTATGTGACAGATGGTTGCCTTCGGCATGGACGACAATTGAATTTGCGGAAGGGAAGGCGACCTGATAACCTTGCATATTCAGTGGAAAGCACAAAATAAGTGTCAAGATGTAGATTCACTGGAGATCACCTATTCAATTATATAGGGTATAGATTGCCGACGTGCATATTGTGAGAAGTTCATCCATATTTCTTTTCCAATGCACCCATGTTAGGTTATTTGTAGACCTGTTTTTATCGGGCTTAGACATATAGGTTTGTACTTGTAGATTTTTCACTTCTTAGGATTCTAGGCACTAGATTTGAGTTGCATTACATTTGGCAAAGATTATGTATTAAACGTTGCTACATGTGTACTTCTCTCGGTTTTAACAGAAACTTTATCCATGGAATAAAAGCTTTCATTAATTTTACTCATATATTGTGCTCTTATTTACTGCAGGTCATCTCGTCTCTTGAAAAAGGGATGCAAATCTACTGGATATGTTCCTTTTTTTCCCTTCCATTATGCTGTTTCTGCTGTGAACATGCCATGACCATTAGTTCTAGTCTAGATTCTCGTAAACTTGGTGTACACTAATAACCGTATCTTGTAAAAATGTGTGTGTAGATTGGTCTCGAGAAATGTACTCATGATATTCTGACATTGTTAGCGGTTATTAACAATATGGTGCCTCTGCAGAAATATGGTCTTTGTAATATTATTCGGTAACAATATAAGAGACATCAAGATGACATCAATATATGTTCACTTGAGGATCTAGACGTTGCAACTAGAATCCCTAGCTACATTAAACGTCAAAAAATGCAATTTATTGTGTATTTTGCATGCTTAGAAAAGTGTGGCAAGCTTATATCGAGAGTGTGATAAAGTGCGATGCGTACCTTAGCATGAACGCAAATAAGTGTGGTAATTTTTTTTTATTACATACTTTAGTGTAGCAATCAAACATGATTCACATATGGTCAAGACATGTAGATATTGATAGCGTTGAAAAATACAAGCCTTGCTAAAAGTTCATACTTCTATATCACTTAGAAGTTGACATTAACTTTGGTAAATTTGATGATATCGTGGATTTTTATGTGGCTATTCTAGTTAGTCACATGATGCTTTTAACCAGTAACCCTTGCATTATTTTATTTGGAATTAACTTTGGAAAACTTGATGCCGTTCTAAACTTATAGTTGATTTCAATTCAACAACACTCAAGATATTTTTCCTGGTTATAACCTTACTCTTGAAAGACCTTATCCACCTCATACACCTGGAAAAGTCTAATCCCTTCAAATATGTCCCTTAGCTTCTTAAATCCAAATTGCAAATATAATATTCTATGTAGTATCGGAATTCATAAGGCTAGCCTGATTCAAATGGTTGCAAACAAAAAAAAAACTATCAATGTGACTATTGGGCATATGCAAATATCTCTACTCATTTTGGAGAGACTGACATCAATGTAATGTCATCATTCTTAATTAACAATGTGTTCTTGTGAGTTTTATTTATCTTCCTATGTGTACCAAGAATTTCGTGGTTTGTCATTATTAACCAATTATTAATTAAGAACATCTCACATTCCATGTATGTGGATGGACTGATGAGAGACATAATCAGTTTGCGCTCGAGTAACATGTTCAGGTTCGCTTGCTATAACATCAGTAGAATATTAACCGCAATGGAACTCACGTGTCTCAATACAGTTTTGTATTGTTTAGTGTGAAGGAGTAGTTATATATTTTTCTGCTTAGGCTTTTTTGGTTGCTAAATGTGCATACAACACATATCACCGCCGCATGATGACCACGCTCGCATGGTGGGTGCGCCTCCATTTGGTCACATGTTAGAGTAGTTATGTTTGGTGGTGGATAAGCTTTTTTTTTCCTGGTGGGTGCGCCTCCATTTGGTCACGTGTTAGAGTAGTTATGTTTGGTGGTGCCTGAGCTTCTTTTCCCCGCTTGGAAGCTATGAGTACCTATGGAATCATGGAAGGCGGTGCAAAATATTTCTTATTTTTTTTTACTTTATGGCTTCATATATACTCGGGAGACTAAATGTGCTTTTGTTAAGGTTTCAAACCTAATACTTCTTTTTCTTGGACGTGAAATGCAGTTTATCAACGCGTGGAATTGGTGACACCATCCCTTCAGCCTATCCAGTTGCATGTCTATGAGACCCTCTTTCCATAAGAGTTTTTCGACTTTCCCTGACTCCGGCAAAGAGATTGCTTGCCTCCTATCAGAGAAGGCTATGGGGTGCAAATCAAGAAGGCGAAGGAATATTACTAGAGCAAACTTAAAGTAAGAAGAGTGGTGTCACAACAAAGATGTCCGCAACTCTGGATGAATGGTTTTATCTTCTTGTAATGTGTTTTTAGTGGGGTTTCCTCTGAGATGTGGTGATCGATGTGTCGAGAGTTTGTAGAGGTTGCGGGTTGGGTGAGTTGGTTGGTCTACCTAGCTAGTCGGGGAGTTGTATGTTTTAGGGCTAGTCCGCTTGTAACTTTGTTGTAATGGTTTTTTCTTGATTTTCTGTTAATAAACTAGACAATTATCTTCTTCTTAATTAATTGATTGGAGAAAAGTTTTTGCCTCCATTAAAAAAAAAACTTTATGCAATTATAATATGGTCACAACAAACTGCTAATTTTAATGTTGTATCAGTTCCGCATTCATTGTCTTCTAAGTGCAAAGAATTATAAATAGGTTCTCACATTCGGAGATAGCTTTGACCTCTCTCCTGAACAAGTTGTACCAAATATATTCTCAATTGTCGCCGACGATACGATGCAAGCGAAGATTTGAAGATTGTCCCCAAGTATTCACGCCCGTGTTTAATCGTGCTCGAACTGAATACTTCCCCGGCGGAGTCCGGACCGGCGCCCGGCAGTATGGGCAGGTGCGACTCTTCGCCAGCCACACGTTGATGCAACCGGTGTGGAACACGTGGCTGCATCCTTGCAGCCGCCGGCAGATCCCGCCGGCGTCCCACGTTCGCTCCAGGCATATGCAGCATATGTTGTCGGCGCCAGAGTCTTCGGTGCTGCCGCGGACGTTTCTTCTTCCCGAGATCATCTTGTAGATAACTGGGCAGTACCAGAGGATGGTTACGAGCGTGCTGAGGTAGAACCCCACGTCGATGATGAACTCCACAAGAGGCACAGGGCCGGCCCTGAGGGGGGGCAGGCAGGGCGGCCGCCCCAGGCCCCCAAAATCTGGGGGCCCCATCCAGACATGTAGATGCACTGCAAAGTTGTGCTGCAGCCATGGAAGATTGGACAAAGCGCGATCGAACCGTCAGAGGAAGAAGAAAGGATGGAACAGTCAATGTGAACGGTTGGCCGTACCAAAAGTTTAAGGCCCATCCTAGCCGTGTATATCCTATGACCAGGTTTTGGATTTATAAAGCCCAAATGTGTTGGCAAACAATTCCAGAAACAATCTAATAGAAGGCCTAATGGTAGCCCAATCCATCGGTCGTGGCCCCCTTTGATCCCTAAACTCGTTCGGTTCAGTCTAAGCGGCGCTGGCTGCTCATTCCTCTCTCTGTTCCCTGTGCCCTAATTAGCCGCCATTCATGAAAGAGAGATGCAATCCCTGTTATTCCCAATCACCTCTAAAAAAGCATTCGCTTGTACGCCATCAGTAACAATCCAATTTTGTTTACTTCAGTCGCTTTTGGTTTTCACTCCCTTCAATATAAAATGTACTCATCTGCCAGGAAATTAAATATTGAGGAAGATGTTGAAGATATAGAAAATAGCGTGGATTTTTCAAGGTAAATCACATCGCGCTGATGTTCTATTCGTCTTTGCACTAATTTAATAACGATTGGGTTTTATAATTTCTGTCACCAGGGACATTTCTAAAGTTTGTTTGATGGAATTTCATGGTTCATCTATATTTTCTTTAGCAGTTCATTTTTTTGCTCAGCGGGCTCCAAATTGTAGGTGCGTCTCTTATTGATCTGAAGCATATGTTAGTATAAGTCACGTTTAAATTTATTCTTGCAACATCACCTTGCGATGGTCACATATATCTTTCATAGCTTTAACACCAAGATTTTTCAATGGTGTTGTTACACGTGGTTTATATAAAAGGCTCAATTAGAGCTTTTGTTGTTACACGTGGTTTACAGAAAATTGTTTCGAAGCAATATAGATGTATAAGTAAAAGTTAAAGGGAGTACTTTGATGTTTAGATTAAGGGCCTCATTTTGTACTTCCGCCCCAGGCCCCCGAAATCTTAGGACCGGTCCTGAAGAGGCATCCAGTCTCGCTCCGTCACTCGTACTCACGGTGGCCACAGAGGAAGAATCGATTTGTTTTTTGTTTCCTCCTTGTATGTTTCTGACGCATTAGGGCTCAAATCTTCTTAGATTTTCGTTGATCGAGTCCAAATTCGTACAGAAAAAACTTGACGAGTAACGTCGAACAGGAGGATTCTTCAGTCCTCATTCTTCCCAGTCGAACGGGCTATATTAGCCAGAGGCCCAGATGACCCATATTTTGTACGATCTTCTGCTTCAAGGCCCATGAGATCAATTAACCACATTTCGATGTTATATCATGCAATTTTTAACATATAGTTTGGTTAAACATCACGTCAGTTAGCACAGCAATATCCACTGCTCTATAACATTGTGCACTGAAAAGAAAATTGGTTGCAGATGTGTTAACGGGGCTCCTCCAGATATAGAATCTATACCTAATAATAAAGAAAGGATTGCATTTTTAAGAATCGGCTAAATTTAACGTTCAATATATAGTCCCACCTCGATTCCTTATTCACACGTCCACCGATTTATATATGCCTCTAAATTGATTGGAGTATCAGCAAGTCGTCTCCCAGAATAAGCAGCAACCGGTTGTCTGAAATAATGAAGCAATTACATCTGCTGATGAACTCTGCATATCTCAATGGGGGAGAGAGCCTAAATTATGTACGGTGATGGTTAAGCGGTATATGATGATGTAAGCTAATTAGATGCACAGCGCACTCCATGGATGGATACATGGACCCATGGTTGGTGATCGGTGTGAATTGCTAGCAGATGTTGAGAAAAATTCAAAAATATATTCTAAAAAATATATTTGAACCTGATGGGGCATCGGCCCGGACGTGAAATCGGCTCAAGAGGACCGGTCCAAGGTGCGCCAACATGGCCAGAAGTGACGTGGCCGTTGAAGACGATGCCTGCTATTGATGGTTGTGGCACGGAAACGATGCAGCCTCCCGCACCCTTCTAGGTGGGCCTGTAGGGACTGGGCACGGACGCACGCTGCGTCGGCGCCGTGACCACGCCGATGCATTCGCGACGTAAATTTAAGCTAGGTTGGTATCTCCGCGAACAGGCAGGTCAGTTTGTGTTAGGCCGCTAGGCGCTAGAGCTCATACCCATTTTTCTTCCGCGCGGACACAAGTAGTTACTCTACTCTATTTGTATCGGGCCGCTGGAGATGCCCTAACAGGTATGGCTTGCACTATTTTTTTCTATTGTGGACCAAATAGTGCTTCCCCTAATTCTTTTATTCTCTATTTATTTTTTCCATTTATTTTTGATAAAATAAAAGAGATGGAAAGAGAGAGCTCGGAAGATACTAGATCGCTGATTGCAACGTGCTATATTATGGTTGACAAATGATTCCACTGGTCTAATAAATGCTGCATGATCAACTATTCTCATAATCACACACTCTTCAACAATTCTTCCAGTTACAATTTACTTTCCGCGCTTGAATGGTGCACTAAAATTATTTTCTCCTGCTGCAGTGCACAGCCTATTACTTTAAGGGTGGACACTTTGATCTTGATCGGATTGTGAGGTGTAAAAGACTAATGTGATGGTCTCATAGTTAATGATTTAGTCTGATTGACAATATTGAAATATTCACAATTACACGAATATAATTGTCACGTCACTTTCAACTATGTTTAACAGTCACGTTCTATAATTTTCACTATTGCATGGTACAAAAGATATGACAATGACTACATGTCACTCTGATTCGATAGCCGTTTTAAACATATAAATATTGTTATTTTGATTTAAATTATTGTGCCATTGTAGCAATACACGGGGCTGTGTGTGCTTGCTCTTCCGCCACAACGCGCGGGCATTGTGCTAGTTCAGAAAAAAATTATCCAATAATTCGTGGGTAGCTTGGGTGCAGTTACTTCATCGCCTCATTACGGCGAGGATCCGGATGTACTTGTTTGGAAATGTACTTCCTCCAACATGTTTTGTGTTAAATCTATCTATGCGGATATGATGAATCGGTATATAGTATTTTTGCGCAAATAAATTTGAAAAATTAATTTACCACTAAACATTAAGATCTTCATGTGGTTCCTATACAAAGAAAAATGATTCTAACAAAATACAACCCCACTAAGGAATTGGAATTGGAATGGTAGTAAGAAGTGCACATTAAATGTTCTAAATATGTTTGAAAACTGGTAAAATGGGATTGTGTAAATATCTAAAGGATAGATTTGAATGGTTATTTGTGCTTTGATGCGAGCCGTATGGAATTGCCGCAATGACATTATTTTTAATAAGGGTATGAATGCTCATTTTTTGATAGGTTATCCATATGGTTATGCACGAGTGGTCATGTCTTCTAACCAAAGGTGTAGCGAGCGCATATGAATTTTAGATGCAGCCAACTAAAAATAACTGCTCGGGCTATTTACAGCCAGTGGTTGGTGGCTTTCTAAACAGATACAAGATGCATACGTGATTTATTATATATTTTCCTTTGGTTAATTTTTACGTAACTCTTGAATTCTGAAACTATGAAATAAATTGGCTCTGCACATTAATAGGCTGAGGAAAAGCTCCACATTTTGGGAAAAAAAATCACCCTATTTGCCTTCGACTAAGAACTCTTCTCCAAGCTGCTATCGTCCGAGGCCCAGATTAGCGGAGCTGGTGAGCGAAAATCAGTCGGTGTTTGTAAGAGGGGGGTGCTTGCACGGCAATTTCGTGATGGTGCATTAGGTTGGCAGAAGGATCAATCAACGTAAGAAGTAAGGGGTTTTGCTAAAACTAGACATCTCGAGTCTTGGGGTTATCTATTGGAGGTGCTGTGGCATTTGGATTTCGGTGAGTTGTTCCTGAAGTGTGTGGCCAGTATGCTATACACAGCTAACACGAGGGTGATTGTCAATGGCGAGCCAGGAGATCGATATCATCATGGATGTGGCTTGCGGCAGGGAGATCCGACATTGTTTATGTTATATGAGTATATGTGATTGGCATGGAGGTGCTCACCAAAGCGGTTATGCTTCCTGAAAATATCTTCTGGCTTCTATATAAAGATAAGATATGCCATTGGCGCGCTCTTGAAAAAATAACAGAGCTTGGACGGCCTTAATGCTGAATACTTGGAGAAGATCAAGACCACGTATTTACAACGTTTTCACCAAAAGAATACAGTACATGTTTCCGAGTGGAGCAAACCCAACATTGGCTATACCAAATATTCGTTTACTTAATTTGCTCCATAAGAACGTACGAGCCCGGCTAAAATGCCCACCTGAGCTTCCGACACCAGCGACGAGACGTGATAGCAACCACAGCCTGATCTCTTTCTGTCGTGACACGCACGCCAGCACCATAAGTACGAGTTATCGAACTAGCTCTGATCCAGGGACTCGAAGTTGCCGCTCCAATTCTAGTAACCATGCATTAACCTACACCCTCATAGAGACGAAAAGGATCGACACAGCAGCACCAAACCGTAATCTCCGACACCAAATGAAATCCCTACACATGGCGTGCAAGAAAGAAAGCTGTGCTTTCACAACAGACATATGCTAGAATATTAGGTAAACGGAACCTATTACAGCTCTCAGTCTCAGCTATACGCCTACGTGCCACTGTCGTGACATGAATTTGGAAATGGAGGAATCACTCGTCAAGCTAGAGCTTGGTGCCAAAGTCTGAAGGAAGGTTACAACCGAAAGCTTGGCGCTTCGCTGCAGTGTCGTTGTCATGGGCAGCCTAACCGGAGCCCACCGGTTTTTATATATGAGCTTTGCACGTGTGCATGCCATACTATATACAGTTTTGTCAGGTATACGTGATTCGTTTAACCAAAACGTTGGGAGTTACTAGCATTTTGTCTTCCAGATGCATGTGAAACTATTATATTAAGAAAAATACTCCCTCCGTTCCTTTTTAATTGACTCAGATTTAGTACAAACTTGTACTAAATCCGAGTCAATTAAAAAAGAACGGAGGGAGTACTTAAAATGTGATTTAATTTTTTTAAAATCCGAATCAAAAATTTGTGTGTACATCCTGATGTTATATGTTCACACAAGTTATCAGGTCTTTGGACATATGTAGAAAAGATAATAAAAAAATGCCACGCAGAGAGTTATATTGGACCATTGGATTTCTTCTTTTTTACACAGGACGTAAAAATATTTTTTCCCGAAAAATTATGTGCAAACATAGAATGTCTAAATGTATATGCGATTTTTCCTGATATTTTGACATTTTAAAATATGTCAATATGCTCTCTGGAGCTGAATTGGATTTTAATTACTTTTCATTGTGCATTCTATTCTAGACCTAGGCCAAGACGATGTCGTGCCTGCCGCATGTTTTGATATATGGTTCGTAGTTAGGGATGACACCCGCAGGGTATGGGTACGGTAGAGCCATCCCATATCCGTACCCGTCGCCTTCAATCTTACCCGTCTCCCGTGACCCGTACCCATACTCGTCAATGGGTATAAATTTTTTCCATACATGTCACCCAACAGGGTAAATGGGTACCCCGCGGGTAAAAATATCTGCGCTTACAACACATCAAATTGATCAAAAAAGGTATGACAGGAGGTGAAGTGATCCCAAATAGGGGTGTAATCCTCACTAACCTACCAGTTAGATTGTGAGATTAGAAAGTGTGAGATTCAGCCTAGGTAGCAACATGAAGGCATGATTAGGGAGAAAATTAAGTAGTTTAGAATATTACGATGACCCTCTTGTTAAATTTAAATGGGTACATTGGTACGTGGGTGTGGGTTCTACGATCCCATACCGTACCCACAATACCTGATGGGTATGATATTTCCCTTCTACAAACCCGTGAGTAATATTTTATCCCATACCCGTACTCATATTGAATTTTTAACCTGCGGGTACGCGGATCATGGGTACCCATTTCCATCTCTGTTCGTAGTTGAAATAATCTATAGATGCAAGTGGACCAAGTTAGGGAATCCTCTATCTCTAAAATAATTGACGGCAGCGGCGCAGCATCCAACAATGTGACTAGTATTGCCTTTTTTTCCACAACCATTTGATTCTTAAGATGACGAACTGTTTGGTGATCTACTTCTCTATTGTCTACGTAGGCGTCCACTCCAGACCTAACGTGTGCATGGGTGACTGTTGTTTAGAACCACTCGATCGAGTAGACTCGAAAGCGGTGCCGATAGTGTGCACTGTTGATGGATACTGAATGGATGGCATGTCAAAGTGTATATATATGTATGGACCCATGCATCCAGCGTTCTGCTTTAAGCTTTTGTGCGTGGGAAGCTTTTGATCGGATCATTTCGATATGATCCGCAGCGTCTACGTACCTCATCGATCAAAGCTAAGGCAAGCTAGGGCAGTTCAGATGCCAACATTTGCATTGAGTTGTGGACAAGTCATTATCAGTTATGCAAGTTCTCAAAGCTATATTCGTGTTCAGTTAAATTATATACTTTTACGTTGCATCTTGATTTATAATATGAGTTGCAAGTGTGAATGCAACTAAGAAAAATGATACCGATCATTAAATTTGCTTCGTGATTCATGCTTATAATAAGTTGCAAAATAAGTTAGAATTGAGATTTGACATCATTGTTAATTCTAAATTGACTAAGAACTAATCACACCTGTTTGTTATCCTCATCAGCATTTGATCATAACTGGAGAAAGATACCGGCACACAACCACAGAAACAACGTACTCCTCCTTCCTTTTGCTGATTCGATCTGTGACAGAACGGCTGAACCGAACAAGACCTTCTCATCTACACACTCCTCATCGTCACTTCAAAACGCACCGCTCTTGTACCTCACAACTAGCGGGGCGCACGCGGATGGTTACATGTGAAAACGTCGGCCTCCGATCGCCAGATACAACGCCGTATCGATCGGCCGCGTGTTCACGGGAAGAAACCATGTGGCCGGCCATGCCGCCACATCCAATCTACTCCGATTAAATTAGCCCAGATCATCGCCTTCGCTTATCGCCGAACGGCCATGCATGAGTGCGCCGCAAAACGATAGATGATGGATGGTACGGAGTATAATCTGAGTATAATTTGACGATGGATATGGTATAATTTGAAGGCCGCAAAACGAGACGGCCGGGAGCATATAAAATGCAGGCCGAGCGCGCGAACCACCGAGGCGATCGAGCTTGCTGGCGTTGTGACTTGTTAGCAATAACGCAGAGCCATCTCTCCAGAGCATCAACTGGTATATATGAAGCATAATAGAGCTTTTAAAGACTGCAGTTGCGACAATATTGACTCTGTTACCCGCAAAAAAAGAAAAGAATATTGACTCTGTTGTTGAAATAAACCAGTGCAGCAGCCTAGTGTTAGATCCTATTTTCTTCTGAACTTACTGTTGTTAGACATAGCCTTTTTTCTGTCAGGTTTAGGCTCCAAGTTTTATGACAAACTTGGAGCGTTTCTTTTGAGTGACTGGGTCGGTTCGTGGGATGGCACATACATAGTGGATCAGGGATCGCGTGTTTGCTTTGTAGCCCCAAATAAAAGGAATGAGAAACCCCATGAAAGTCACAAGTTGTGCACAACGCAAACCTGAGTCTCTTATTCGTTTTGCTCTGACTTGTTCTTCCTTGCCTCAGGTTTGATTTGCGATAACATCTGTGTTGTCGATGGATGAAGGATCATTGTTTGGCATCAAAGGTAGTCTTTGCTATCAACTGCAAGTGTTTAGATCATATTTCTTCCATATTTAGTGTTTAAGCACCTATTATCACTGCATGACGCCATGTTGCCGAGACACATTCAACTACGAGCTTTAATGACAATATAGAGCTCCTCAAAAAAAAATGATAATATATTTCCATGTCAAAGAAAAAGAATTCTGAGCAATACAAGACAGAGCAAGGCAAGGACTGGACTATTGTAATTGCACCTAGCGGTGCGTCCACCTCGACCTTCCCTTGACCCCCCTCTCCTCCTCAATCGCCGCCAGTGGGTGTCGGCGGGCGAAGCTCTTTCGGCGGCGCCAGGGCCCCATCTCCCTCTCATGTGGTGGCAACGGCGTGGGTCTCCCCGGTCAATGAGGGTGCGACATTGGTTGTAGGGCGCAGCGGCGGCGTGGTGGATACAAGGACTTGACATGCTCGTGGCGGGAGCGGCGACTCCTTCGGCGTGGTCTCTGCAGCAGTGGGTGACACAATCTTGGTTTGTGGAAAGGTTGAGGGTGCACGAGGCCCAACGCGGAAAGTCTTGGCCTGCAATAGCGTTGTGTCCATCCGGGTGTGTAAAAGACTCCTGGTGCAGTTTTGGGCATGGTAGATCTAGATATAGCCGCTTCTCGTTCGGGCCGGGGGCCCGGCCCCATTTTAGCCCATCCATTGTTGCCCGGATCTAAGGGCGTCTGGCAGCCATGGGGTTGTAGGTTGTTTTTCTAGTTGTGGATCTTGCTCCTATATGGATGTGGTGGTGCAGGGGTGCAGTAGCCGACCTGTCCCTTCATCGGCGTTTGGTGTTCTCGCAGCGGTGTTCCTCAGTTTGGCAGTACATAGAGTTGGGATCCCAGCGTGGGGGCTCTGGATGGTCGGAGTCCTGCTGGTTGGTGGGTGTGTGGACAGCGTGGTGCTGACAAGCCGCGTGGTGTGGCAGTGGTACGGCCGTTGCTAGTGCGACGGTCGCTACCCTGTGTGGATGGTAGAGTGCTCTTGTCGGGGGAAATCCTTGCCCTTCACGGCTACAACAACGGCGGACGTGGACATCGTCCCTTCTTGAAGGTGTCGATGTGGCTGCGCTCGGTCTATCAATGTGCTATGGTTGAAAACCCAAGATATCCAGATCAGGCGGTGGTGGCGCTCTTGCGTCGCGTTCTCCTTGAAGATGAAGCCTTGGAGTTCACGGCGTGCGGCTCTCCGATGGTTGTGTGGCGGAGTGCGCGTGTCTTCGGATGGCGGGCTATTCGTTGGCGATCTTCAGCAAATTGCATGCGACGAGGGAGTTATGTAAGGCATGCGTGTCCGTTGGCTCGCTCTTCGGTTAGTTCCGGCCATACGCTATTGTGGTCCAGTTTATACTCCTATCATGTGTAGACTTCGTGATGGTCGTGCCTGTTGTCCGCGCTTCTGGTTGTAGCCTATTTGGTAGTTTGTGTGGGTGTGTTGTTCGATCTTGTAAGCTAAGTGCAGCATCGTGTATTGTTTCGACGTTGCATGTGTTACTAATTTAACATTGGGTCTTTGGACTTTTATAATAAAAAAAGGAATACGAGACAAGAGGCTGGATAAACTTGATCGAACTTCCAAATAAAGAAAGTTGTATGTAATCAAAGGGTTTCTATAATCAATGGTTGCATTATACTTTTTTTTTGCGGGCATTTTTTTTTTGCCCTATAAAGAAAGTCATGAATGTGAAGCCAATTATTGACCATCTTCCAAATGTGGATGGAGTAGCGGAATTTGAATAAGAGGTGGAAGGTTCATTTGTCTTCGCATCAACATAGAGGACAAACCCTACCATTGGGCCACCCACACCTCTCAAGGCGATCGGCCATCCAAACCTGGTTTTGGATGATAAGCCAGGAGAATAGCTTGTATTTTGGAGACGCCCAAGCCTTCCAAACAAGGAGTTCCATGCAAGAGCGGATAGTTCGGGCGCATTGCGCTTGTAAACCGACGATCAAGAGTAGGCCTAGTTGGTGGTAAGCTTCCAAACAATAGAGTGCGACACTTCATCTTGAAGGGTGATTTGTGAGGTGTGTTGCCAAAGCATGGTGAATTCATGAAGGTTTTCAATCGAGAGGAACACGAAAATGTCGAGGTGAAGGACCCAAGCTTCGTTTGTGATAGACATCCAAAGGATTCAATTCTTCAACTTAGAGAGAGAGAGAGCGTCAATGGAGGGTGCAACACATTTGAGTCTAAGCCTATCCGCCAAAGGATCCTCCCAAAAACTTTCCATATTTCCATCGCCCATGTGAACTTTAGTCAAGGAATGAAAAATCTCCATATCTTCCGCATGTGTGGGTTTTCCATCCCACCCCAAGGCCTATCCGGGGCCATCCATGCAAGCCAAGGCCAGCAAAGGTGCAAGGATCTCGCAAATTTCTCCATGTTAAGGACGCCCAGTCGACCATGGTTGGTGGGGCGGCAAACCGTGGCCCAATTAAATTTGCACTTTCCGCCGGTTGATTTTTTATTATCCATCCAAAATAAGCTTTGAATTAGCTTCATGATAGCTTGAAGGGGCTCCGCGGGAACATCAACGGTTGTGAGGGGGAATGGCTTGTGAGGTGAGAACCGACTTAACAAGGGCCTTTCTTTTGGCGATGTGGAAGTATCTTCCATGAAGCGACGCAAGGTGTGCCACCGCTTTATCTTCAATATATTGGAAATGTGATCGTTTTAGTCTCTTCACCGCAAGAGGAAGACCAATGTATCTCATGGGAAAACCGTGGTTGTAACTGGACACTAGTAGGAAGAAGCCTACTGCTCGTGTGCCAATTTGGCCGCCGGTGGTATCAGATACTAGTCGCGCGCGCACTCGGCACGCGGCTAGTACTACCAGTACCGGTCGCGTGCGCATACGGCACTAAGTTTACTGGCAGCACACATAGCGGAACGCGGCTTGTATGCCGCATCTGCGTGCCTGGATATTTCTTCTGGTATGTCCCCCACGTTTAAACAGGTACATAATATTGCAGACATATATAACATCAATTACCAGTCAGCAGCAGATACAAGTATATAATAGCCAAGTAACCAAATCATTAATAACACTACAAAGTTGCCGCAAAGTGATCAAGTCATTACATTGAGCACGATATATAGATCAAATCATTACACTAAAGCCTAGCAAGCTAGTGACCAAGTCATTATATACATTGAGCACGATAGCCAAGTGACCAAATCACTCCTCCGGCTCCGGCTCCACGGGTGGGTAATGAACAACGACCCCGTTGGAATCTCTTGGGTCGTGAAACTCACCATCAGATGAGGAGTCATCATCCTGCTGTTTGTAGTGGAAGAAGATCTCCCTGTATAAGCTATCCAAATAGAAATATAACTTAGTCACTGGCTCCATCCTGTAGCGTTCTATCATCTCCTTCCAACTACGCCGGTGAAAATATGTTCAATTCGCCTCATTGGTGACTTCAACAACAAAGATCTTGTCCGATGTGGGCAGTGTGTATTGCTGGATGACGACTTCAAACGTTCCCAAAGGGTTAATGTTTCTATGTATATGCTCCATGAAGTCACGTCTTGCGCTACATGGGATACCCTAAACACAATTACAGAAGAAACAACAATTAGATCAAAGATACAAGTCAATTCAACTATATATGAACAAACAAACTAATTAGACTAAAACATACTGACACAGTTTTATAATCCTTTTTGAAAAGTATATAAACTTTTTATCCTTGCACCTATATTGTCTACAGTTTGTGCACCGCTGCCAATAAGACATTTGCTGCATATATAACCGTTGGGTTATGTTAACAATCATAGCATACTATAGCATATAAATCTATTGGACACAAAAATAAACTTCAAATATGGCATCATATTTATATTTGTGCATATGACCATAGGGATGGGGTCAACGAGCAAAGTACAATGCACTGATGACCCACAAGTATAGGGGATCGCAACAGTCTTCGAGGGAAGTATTACCCAATTTATTGATTCGACACAAGGGGAGACAAAGAATACTTGAAAGCCTTAACAGCGGAGTTGTCAAT
>NC_061511.1:195517125-195553576 GCF_022539505.1 Lolium rigidum | reverse complement strand
ACCTTCGTAGGGCGGTTCGGATCCGGCTCCTTGTTCCTGGGTTGGACATCTTCCATCTTGATCAACTACAACCAGGCTGCCCGGTGGGCCATATGCTATCACCACGATCTGTGGGCCACCCGGGCTTGCCGGAATCGGACCATGTCGATGGTATACCTATGAAGTATATCCACAACATGAGACAAATAAAACAAGACAAAAATAAACTAGATAAAAGTAAACTAAGCAAAATAATACTAGACAGAAATAAACTAAACACAAATAAACTAGACAAAAGTAAACTAAGCAAAACAAAATAAAATAAAACAAAGACAGAGAGAGAGGTAGAGTGTACTCCCCAGGTGAACTTATGAGTAGAGCTATGCCTCCCCGGCAACGGCGCATGAAAACAGTCTTGATGACCCACAAGTATAGGGGATCGCGATAGTCTTCGAGGGAAGTAAAACCCAAATTTATTGATTCGACACAAGGGGAGGTAAAGAATACTTATAAGCCTTAACAACTCGAGTTGTCAATTCAAGCTACACTGGAAAATCACTAGCAACAAGGGTGATGTGAAAGTAGCGAGTGATATGAGAGCAATAGTACATGATAACACAGCTGCAGTAATAGCAATATGAGAGCAATGGCACCAGAAGATAGTTGATACTACTTCCAATGACATGTAGAACAAGTATATGATGATGAGAGATGGACCGAGGTTCCCAGCTATCTACACTAGTGGCAACTCTCCAATAACAAGTGTTGGATGAACAAATTACAGTCGGGCAATTGATAGGATTGAAATAGCATTAAGACAGAATATCAAGATTATTAATCATGTAGGCATGTTTTCCATATATAGTCGTACGTGCTCGCAATGAGAAAATTGCACAACATCTTTTGTCCTACCAGCCGGTGGCTGCCGGGTCTCTAGGGAATCTACTGGAAATTAAGGTACTCCTTTTAATAGAGCACCGGAGCAAAGCATTAATACTTGGTGAAAACATGTGATCCTCACATCACCGCCATCCCCTCCGGTTGTCCCGATTTCTGTCACTTCGGGGCCTTTGGTTCCGGACAGTGACATGTGCATACAACTTGTAGATACAATCTAAGCAATAAGTATAGAGCTCAAATCTAAGATCATGCCACTCGGGCCCTAGTGACAAGCATTAAGCATAACAAGATTGCAGCAACAATAACTTCATAAACTTTGTAGATAGACAATCATAACGTAACAATCCATCGGATCCCGACAAACACAACACCGATTACATAAGATGAATCTCAATCATGTAAGGCAGCTCATGAGATCATTGTATTGAAGTACATGGGGGAGAGAATACCAACTAGCTACAGCTAGAACCCGTAGTCCATGGGGGAACTACTCACGGAGCATGATGGAGGCGATTGCATTGATGGAGATGGCTTCCGGGGGCACTTCCCCGTCCCGGCAGGGTGCCGGGACAGAGACTTCTGTCCCCGAATTGGAGTTTCGCGATGGTGGCGGCGCCCCGGAGTCTTTCCGGAGTTTCGTCAATTGGTACGGTGTTTTTAGGTCGAAAGGGATTTTATAGGCGAAGAGGCGGCGCAGGGGGGCACTCGGGGGCACCACACCACGGCCGGCGCGGGCCCGGGTCGAGCCGCGCCGCCTTATGGTGTGGTGGCCCTCCGGCCCTCTCCGACTCTTCTTCGGTGTTCGGAGCCTTCCGGGAAAAATAGGAGGTTTGGCGTTGATTTCGTCCAATTCCGAGAATATTGCCCGAACAGCCTTTTCGGAACCAAAAACAGCGAGAAAACGAGAACTGGCACTGTGGCATCTTGTTAATAGGTTAGTTCCGGAAAACGCATAAAAACATTATAAAGTGCAAGCAAAACATGTAAGTATTGTCATAAAACAAGCATGGAACGACAGAAATTATGGATACGTTGGAGACGTATCATGCCCCTATAGTTTTTTTGCTACTAGTGAGAAGATATTGTAGGACATGGGTGAGGTCCACATCATTGCACCGAATTGGGCCCATGAGGCTCTTCTCAAATTTTGTCAATAAACCGGTGATGTTGCAAAAGTTATGTAGAGTTTGTGCAAGGTTGGAGATGTCCTCATGAGTGGGCACCAAGAAAATGGCCGCATCGTCAGCATAGTGGGAGGTGCCAAACCTAGCACCTCTACCAGGAAGGCAGCTAAGGCGACCATGATCGGTGGCCACTTTAAGGATGTGTTGGAGAGGGTCAATGGCAATGTCAAAAAGCAAGGGGGAGTGGGTCTCCTTGTCTTAGTCCATGTACATGCTTGATAGGGTCGCTCGGGATACCATTAAGGAGGACTCTCATAGAAGAGGTGAAAAATGGTCCATAATCCAATCACGGAAGCATGGAGGAAATTCAAAGTGTTGGAGTATATCAGTAACATATTCCCACCAAACATGGTCAAAGGCCTTCTTAATGTCGAGCTTGAATAGTAGGGTTTCCTTCTTTCTACGGTGAAGCCATCTTGCGTAGTTACGAACAAACATGAAGTTGTCATGGATGCTTCTATACTTGATAAACACGCTTTCGCATTGGAGACAATGTCGTTCATGCGAGGAGCCAAACGCCGAGAAAGGATTTTTGCCACAATCTTGGCGAATCCATGGATGAGACTAATAGGTCTATAGTCGGTGATGTCTTCCGCCCCCTCTTTCTTTGGGATGAGTACAATATTCTTGGTGTATATCCAATGCAGATTTCTTGTGTGAATGTTGTTTTTGCCACAATTTGGCATTTTTATACACATGTGTAGTATCTATACCATACGAGTTAAGTCATCGATAGCGCATACACAGCTATGTGCCTACACAGTTTATACCCATACTCTATCCATCTTGATCTAACATGTGCTCCCTCGAGTTCTTGAACCATCAGCCTCCTCATCATGCCACCGCCGCTTGGTGATTGCCCCACCAACCTCAATCTTCCCCTTATATATTCACTCATATCGTCGTTAGTTCAGTCATGGCAGGCCGGGGTAGGTAGTAGGATGATAGACACGTGGCAAGCCAGTAGAGGGTAGGAGAACGATAGATCTGCCGAATAGATACACATCGGGTAAGGGTCAGATAAAGTTTTATACTAGTGGGTAAAGATATGAGTAGAATTTTATACCTTAAGCTATAGGGATGGGTATGTATTGTTTTACCCTACACATACACCACACATTGCCATCCTGAGTCTCTTGTTTGTATTTACTTTATGATTGAATGGCCTCTGTTTTATTCGGCTTATATAGAAAAGAATCGTAACAAATCACTAAGAATGTATTATTTCCTGGTGGCATCTCTTAAAAGCAGCCGGACACATGACAGGGAGAACAGTTGTCGTATTACTTCGGAAACTTCCGTAAGCAGTTAAGTGATTCCATCCATCAGTGAGTCATCATGTTACTTTACGTGTTGCTTTCTCCATAAATATTTCAGCATTTTTTGGAAAACATTTAAGCAATTCCTTCCATGAAAATTCTTTGTGGACACATCACTACGGAACCAGTCAAGGTGCCGACGGCCAGATCCTGTGCCGACGGCAAAATATCGGGGCCGTCGGCACAGGACTCGTTCTGGCCAGGCCAGCAGGTCAGCCGTCGGGACAGGTAAACCGTCAGCACATGAAGGTCTGTGCCGACGGCAACCGTCGGCACAGTTTCGGCCGTCGGCACAGCCTATCCGCCGTGACGGCGAGGTAACAGCGTCAGGCCTGGGCCGACGGCAAAGCCGTCGGCATATATTTCAGCCTTGTGCCAACGGCTTTGCCGTCGGCATAGCTATTTTCCATTTTACCACGTTAATCTTCGAAAAATCATAACTAAATCATTATAATTCAGAAAAATACAAGTAATATATCAAAATTTTCAGAAAAATAAGTTCTATCCTGGAAAAATATCAAACTTGGAATATTTAAAATATCTCAAAGAACCTTCTCAAAAATGAGCTATCATATCCGATGTTTTATGGCTTTCTCATAGAACAACCAATGTTATGGATAGAATCGCGGTATAGTTTGTGATAATGTGCCCATATTGTGCACACATGCGTATCTTGGGATGTCTTACGACATTGCAGGAGGAAGTTTTCCATTTCATCGCATAAAAAAACCATTTTCCATTTTTGAGGTGTCGAAAACGGGGCGTTTTGTGAAGCAACCACCAAATTAAAGTTTCACATTGGTACCAACAGATTTTTCAAAAATACTAGACCACATAATATGGACAATTTCTTAACCGGTGTATCTGGAACCTTTCCATCCACCCCTCATGAAAAAGACAAATTCCTGCCGTATCGGTATGAGGCCGACCAGATTTGAACTACAGGTACATGATATAATGCTTAAGATTTTTTTTTTAAAATTATTTTTAGATTCACAACATGCTATTTCATCAGAGATCCAGCGCAAGTTTGGCGAGGCTCAGCCCCGGGCAAAGGATATTCATGCCCGCCGTTTTGAATATAGTTTGAAACGGGCATAAAAAATTCGAAAACGATCCAACCAATGTGAAACCTTCGCGTGGTGTCATATTATGTGTCATAGTTCCAACGAAAAATATTAAAGTTGGAAAATTGCGAACATTACAAAAAATCCTTGACAAAATGAGCTATCATGTTCGAGGTTTCATGACATTTAGGTCAAACGACCAATGTTATGGATAGAATCGCGGCATAGTTTGTGATAATGTGCCCATATTATGCACACATGTGCATATTGGGATGTCTTACGATATTGCAGGAGGAAGTTTTCCATTTCATCGCACGAAAAAACATTTTTCATTTTTCAGGTGCCAAAAACGGGGTGTTTTGTGAAACAACCACCGAATTAAAAATTCACATTGGTACCAACACATTTTTCAAAAATACTAGACAAACTAAGATAGAAAATTTCTCAACCAGTGTATCTGGAACCTTTCCGTCCACCCCTCATGAAAAAGATAAATTCCTGCCGAATCGGTAGGAGGCCGACCAGATTTGAACTACAGGTACATGATATATTGCTCAAGATTTTTTGTAAAAATTACTTTTAGATTCACAACATGCTATTTCATCAGAGATCCAGTGCAAGTTTAGCGAGCCTCATCCCCGGGTAAAGGATCTTCATGCCCGCCGTTTTGAATATAGTTTGAAACGGGCATAAAAAAAATAAAAAAATGATCCAAACAATGTGAAACCTCCGCGTGCTGTCATATTATATGTCATAGTTTCAAGGAAAAATATTAAAGTTGGAAAATTGCGAACATCACAAAAAATCCTTCACAAAATGAGCTATCATGTTCGAGATTTCATGACATTTAGGTCAAACAACCAATGTTATGGATAGAATCGCGGCATAGTTTGTGATAATGTGCCTATATTATGCACACATGTGTATCTTGAAATGTCTTACGATGTTGCAGGAGAAAATTTTCCTTTTCATCGCGAAAAAGCTATTTTTCATTTTTGAGGTGCCGAAAACGGGATGTATTGTGAATCAACCACCAAATTAAAATTTCACATTGGTACCAACATATTTTTAAAAAAATACTAGACCACCTAAGATGGAAAATTTCCCAATCGGTGTATCTGGAACTTTTCCGTCCATCCCTTCTGAAAAAGACAAATTCCTGCCGAATCGGTAGGAGGCCGGCCAGATTTGAAATACTGGTACATGATCTAATGCTCATGAATTTTTGGAAAAAATATTTTTAGATTCAAAATATGATATAGATGTCATATTTGGATTCCTCTCATTTTTATAATCAATTTAGACATATTATTTGTCCAATTTTGATTTACAGATTTAAAAATATTAATTATTCCATATTAAATAAAAAAAGAAAAAATCATTTTATTGTCCATTTGAATTCAAGATTAATATACTTATTCTTGTAGTTTTTTTAGGTAATTTTTTGGAATTCAAAAAATAATGATGTGCAACATCAAGTAATAAGGTTAATAGTATTGATATGGTATTATTGTCAACAAGGTGTCATTTCTTTCATGGAATCTAGTCTAAATGGAATCGAGAAGTTAAGTGTGCTAGGGGTGGAGTAGTGTGAGGATGGGTGACTGACCGGGAAGTTTGACCATGAGTGAAATTTTAGCTAATATTAAGTGTAGTTAGAGTTAAAATGGTGCATGTGAGAGATTAAAAAAATTGAAAAAAAATTTAAAAAATTTGAATTTTTTTTGGAAAAATTCGAGCCTAAATTATAGCCTGTGCCGACGGCAAGGTGTCGACGGCTGCCGTCGGCACAAACCTGTGCCGACGGCCGTCGACACCTTAACTGATTCCGTAGTGCATGAACACTCTTAATTAATGTGATACTGCTACCATACAAGCAAATTAAACTGAAAGGCAAGCTACTCTCTTGCAGAAAAAGTTACTTTAGAAGACAGGCTCCACAAAAGGCGCTTCAGAATTCGGATACACATCAAGTGGCATGCACCTTTTGCATGTTACCGTGTGACATGCGGCCTAAATTTAAATTTAAACATTGCGAAAAAATCTGAAAAAAATCATGCATGTTCACAGTACATATTAAGATAACCCCTAAAAATTTCAGATCAAAATTCGAAACGTACATTGAGAAACAAAAAAGAGAAACTCAGATGTGAATAGTCTTCAGAGAAACTCAGATTTAAATTCGGGAACTATTCATGACAAATTTCTCTTTTTTGTTTCTCGATGTATGTTTCGAATTTTGATCTGATATTTTTAGGAGTTATCTTAATATGTGCTGTGAACATGCATGATTTTTTTTCAGATTTTTTCGCAATGTTTAAATTTGGATTTAGGCCGCATGTCACACGGTGACATGCAAAAGGTGCATGTCACCTGATCTGTGTCCTCAGAATTCGCGTACCTCTCTTGAAAATAAGTTTACGTTTTCTGTTGGTGTTTGCCCGGCGTGCAGCAAAAAACAAAAGAGTTAAACGAAGCAGCCAGCTCCCAGACAATGTGCTTTCTACAAAGCAGAGCACCGATGACACAAAAGAACAAACGGATTGAAGATGAATCGAACGGCACACATTGTGTTTCTTACGTGCATCGTTGCTTGTTCGGCCCGTCCGTCTCCTTAACAACGTCACTCAACCGTTTTTGGATACTTATATGTACTTAGAGAGAGAAATTACTCAGACAGAGAAATATGACAAGCCTGATCAAACTTGAGGACAGTAGTATTTAAATTGTTTTTGTAATAATTTGGTTTCGTGCATACTTGTTGTCTTTAACTGCTTTTGCTGTGTGCCTTGAACATATGCACCTTCAAAACTCTACTTTGACATAACAAAACCTCATATTCATAAAAAAATGTTCGAATGCTTTTCTTGCACACAAACTTCCTGATAAACCTTAGGACACTACTAGGAAAAGATTTATCACTGGCGCACTAAAATAGCCTATCGCCGGCGCAACAGTGCATGCCATTGGGAACATGCCGATGGTAATGGCCTATCGCCGGCGCACCAGCCTGGTCTGCCGGCAGTAACACTATTTATCGTCGACGCACCAACCTGGCGCGCCGGCAGTATTTTTTTAAAATTCAAAAAAAAACCGATCTAGATCTAGATCTAGCTCAGGCTCGGGAACCGTGGCGTGAGTCACCCCCCTCAGCCGTGTTGTCATCGCTGCGCTGGTGTAGGAGGTGCAGGAGGAGGTCGTGAGAGGAGGAGGTCGTCAGGGCGGTGCAGGTGGAGGAGGAGGCCGGAGGTGTGGTGCAGGTGGAGGAGGAGGACAGAGGAGGACGAAGCCATCGGTGCAGGAGGAGGAGGCCGTCGGTGTAGGAGGAGGAGGCCCTCGGTGCAGGAGGAGTAGCAGGTCATCAATGCAGCAGGAGGAGGAGGCCATCGGTGCAAGAGAGGAGTAAGAGGAGGAGGCTATCGGTAATGAGAAGGTGAAGAGGTGGAGGAGGGAAAGAGGAGGAGGGGAGAAAGTGAGAAGGAAGAATAGGTAGTCGGGATGTTTTCAATATATAGCCTAGGTTACCGCCGGCGCAACACTATGCCCGTGCCCCGACGTTAAGTTTTTTTTTTTTGAAAATTTTGCATCAAAATCTTAAACCAGAAATGACTATTATTTCCTTTTTGATTTTGAGGAATCTAAAAAATCAGTAAGCGAACGTATATATAGTTTCATATAAAAACTTTTTTATTGGAGGTCATATGCAACCTCGTGACCTATTTTATCGAAACATGACGCCATTTTTCATAATATATCTAAATTCATGTTTGTTAATTTTCCTAACAACTAAAACGTCTAACACATGGTCATCTCGACGGATTTATTTTTTCCAAATTTCAATCATTTTTTATTTTTTTTAAATCCAAAAAGGCGATCCACGGGTGGGGGAGCAAAATTTTGAGCCCCGCACCACTGTAGTGGGGAGCCGGTGGTAATTAATATACCACCGGTGGCCCACTATAGTGGTACACCGGCGGTAAGTGGGGGGGCATGGCTCTGGCTTGGTTGGACTTGGGCGACCCTTACCCCCAACGCACCAAAATTTATGTCCGCCCGGTGGTATTTGGGCATCACCGCCGCTCATAAATTTGGTGCGTTGACAGTAATATAGCCCCAACGGACTACGTTTTTGATGCGCTAGCGGTGGTACAGAGCCTATAAGACTTTTCCTGGTAGTTGGGGGTCAAACTTTTCATTTGCAAGAGCATATTGCCTCCAATTCAAAGAAAATATGTTGATCTGTCGCACATGGGTTAGTCAAGATTTTTGAAATGTTGGCGAAAGAGTTGCTAAAGTCAATGGTATAAAGAACATGGTACAAAGACCCAGACTCCTCGGTTTATTGAGTAAAATTGGGTGAAAACTTGCATAACGGTGAGCCACACCTAGCAAGACTTGGCCTAAAGAACCACAATACATAGAAGACACTAGTAAGACTGAACATGCAAAATACGTTGTCAGAGACTCGAGCATCACCTTCGCAGTTCCCAAAGTGCACACCAAAAACCGTTGCATCGAATTGATCTGCTATGAGCCTATTTGCCAACCTTGACGACACCGGAGAGAAACCACATGCCAAAAGGAGGGGGACATATACCTCTCTTAACCCGAGAGAATGGCCAATGTGGTTCATCTGACACTCCATGCTTGTGGAGAGTGCACCTTCTTCCCCACGATGCCGAATGAGCAATGGATCTCTCTCCACGGATTCATCTCCAAAACGACACCCACAAGAGGGAACACATAGCTATGAGCTCCTCCGTCGTCCAATTTGGGAGACCATATTTAAGGTTTCCCTGGAGTATGTTGGGAAGGAAGGTGGGAGCTTCAGCATCAATGCCTCCAATAGGAGAATGACACCCACAACACCGAAGTCGACGACTCAAACCATTATGTTGTTGGAGATAGTGCCCTAGAGGCAAATATTAAATAATTATTTATTATTGTATCTCAATATTTCATAATAGTTTCGTGCCATGCTATCGCTATATTAATCGGAAATATTGATACACGTGTGTTATTGTAAACAAACCAGGATCCCTAGTAACCATACGCGTGCAAACTAGCTCATTGTGGTCATTCAATGATCGAGATTTCTCGGTCATGGACATACATGTCATTTAACAATGGGATCATATCATTGGGTGAATACTATGATGGACTTTCTCAATATATATGTATTATAATGCGATCAAGTCACAAAGTTCAACGTTACGATGTTTATGACATCGTAGCGACCTAATCCTTAGACCGTGAGATCATATGTAATCATTATCACCGAAGGCTGCTTTGATTGCATCAATCGTCACACCGTAACAGGGTGATCATAAATGTGTAGTTGGGAATTCCAAATAGATGGGTTGAGGCGTATGTATCAAGCGCGGGATTTGTTCATCCGCGTGACAGACATATACTATGGCCAACTCGGTGAGATTACATCCATAAACCTGCGAAACGTATGACTAGGACATGGAGATGGAAACAAACGGAAATGATTTGAATAGCCTTATTGGTAACAAGATCGAACTAGGTATGATGATAACGACGAGCATATCTCGAACAAGTGCTTGTATTGAAATAACAAAGGGAATAGGACTCAACATAATGGTTCAAACGACGATCATATCTCCAAACCCCCCAGGTGATCATTGATCAGAGAGACGTCTCGATCATGACGGTGTTGTTGTCGAACCTTAGGGTAACAAATGTAAGGGTTCAATAAAACTTAAGATTGTTTTGGATTCATCGAAAAATCGAGAAGAGAGAACCGGAATGATTCCTAGAGTATTCGAAGGATGTTCGGAGTGATTCAAGAGGTGTCCGAGATCATTGGAAATTAAAATAATATAGAATATATATTAATTAAATTAATTAATACATAAAAATATGATTTATTTAATTAATAAACGCTTTCTACCCTAAATGGGCCCCTCCCAAAAGGGCAGCCCATTAAAGGGGCATGGTCGGCCACCCCATGGGCCAAAGGGGGCCGGTCGGGCCATGGGAGGCGTCGGGCCCAAGGAGGGCCGGCTGGTCGCACCACCCCCCTCCTTTTGTCCCACCTTGCCAAGCCAAGTGCCCCTCCCCCCTATATATAGTAGACATGTGGAGAGAGAAAATACACAAAAAATAAAATAGAGATTTCTCTCTCTCTTTTGTTTTTCTTTCGTGTGGTTCCTTGATGGGATGTGTCGGGAGGAAGATAACCCCACCCGGTACGTGGGAGCGCTGCTGGGATCCGGATCCAGAAGATCTACTTCTGCAACTCAGTTGGATCGTTGCCGGGAGCATCGTTAGGCTTTGTGTGCGTGTGAAACCTACGAGGTGTGGCACTTGCGGTACTTGGCGTTGTACGAGGAGATTGAACACGACCCTGAGGATGGCTACAAGTATGACTACATCAACCATGTTCTAGCAGAACGCTAAACACTTTCAGTCTACTGTCATATAGATTCGGGCAATCGGAGTACCCTAGTTAGGATTTTTTATTTTCTCCTACGAACCCCTACATATGTGAAGTTATGACTTTCACCGGTGGCCTCACCTGCACAATCCCAAAAAATTAGCCAGCCAACTGACCAATCAAGATATCCCCACGCACAGCCGCACACAACCGACCCACCTTCCTCTTCCATGTTGGACAGAGCATGTAGCGTCAACACTCATGAACTCCCACCCAAGCGTTGCAGTCGCTAACAAGCTCTAATCGGTAGCCGCAGACAATAACATCAGTACATCGACCCAAATCGGGCGAAGAGTGGACCCACACACTTCCACCCGAATCGCCGCCATCATCACCTATGTCGAGGGCCGAACATGCAATAGCAATGGCTTCTAGTCCATTACAGGATCAGATAGGGCCCATGCATAACCCAAGTCGGACCCAGGCCCCTGCACCAGTTCACAACACAACATAGCGCTACCAGCACCTCCATCACCCCTGTTTGTCTTCCCTCACTGTACCCCACCCCCCAACCCACGCACACACACAAATCCAAGCTCCGCCACCATGTGTGACAAGGCCGATGCGGGATCGCATATTGTGTGTGTGTTGGGGGGAGGGGTGAGGTGTTTCACTAGGGTTTGAGAATGCCTAAAGAACCACTCAGGCGGCTAGTAAGGATTTCAATATCTCTGTTTACTACATTTTCCACAATATTTTGATAGGCACACGCTATTTTATCCCCTAGGGCGAAAAATAGTTTGTTTACACCCGCCCCATTTATTTCGACTATACATGATTCATAAGACAATAGAACGCAAAAAAATGAGATATAATTTTTTTGGTTACATGTCATATACGGGTATTTTTGTGGCTTTTATGCTGTTATGAATCATATATTGTGTTTCTTATGTCCATTTTTCATTGTGAGTTATTACGAACATAACTTTTTGTATACCAACCATATATATATTATGAATATAACAACATAAAAATACATTAGGCGTGGAATTACTTTTTCTGCTTCTTGAGTGTTAAATATAAATTATATATATATATATATATATATATATCATAATAAAAAATGGATATCAAAGTCGTATTTCATAAACTATGCCAAAATTTAGAATGTCACCTTTTTAGAGCCGGGAGGTATATGTGAGAGTCAAACAGTATTCCTTTTAGACCACTTGTAAATTGTGTCTCTGTTTCTCTTCTCTCTCAACTTCGACAAACTTGCTACCACTCCGATGTATATGCCTCTTTATTTTCTTATAGTAAAGTGATGCGCCAGAGGAGACATCAAGCAAGAGCGTGCTAGTGGGTGGGTATGTGTGTGCGAGGGGGGGGGGGGTCGGAGGTGCGACTACAATGATGCATCACCATGTCAATGTTTATACTTAGCAGTATAGCCAAATTAAGAAGCGAACTTAACACCCATCCCCCCTGGCAACCTCTCGTCGTCGCCCTATATAAGTCGACTACATCCCCCATCTCTTCCTTGCGTCTTTCCATTTCACTCTACCTCTTACTGCTCTTCCCGGGTGCTACCAGGGCCCTCCGTCACAACGAGCTCCATGTGTTTCAACCCCTCCCCCCCCCCGGAACCACTGTCGTCGCCCTATATAAGTCGACTACATCCCCATCTGTTCTTCCCCGGTTCTACGAGGCCCCTTCCTCACAACGAGCTCCATGTGTTTCACCCCCCCCCCCCCACACACACACACCAACTCTATGTCCTCTACCATGTGTGACCCAAAGCTCCGGTTTCTTTTGATGACAGGCCGAAGTCGGCACTCTTCACCGTTGCTTGCCACTTCTTCCCCGGTGCTACAAGGGCTCTCCCTCGCGACGAGATCCATAAATTTCACCCATCCCTAACGTCTATGTCATCTACCATGTGCGCTCCCGGTCTCCGGTTCTTTTGTTCCCCTCCCGTTTCGATATCGCCACTCTTCATCATTGCTTACCCCTTTTTCCCCTTTTTTTTTGTAGAACACCCATTGTGTTGAGTCGAAAGAAGTTGGTATGCAAGTCAAGAGCTCGATTCTTATTTTACCCAATTTTTTGCTGATTTTAGGTTGAAAGAGGCTGCATGCACAGGTTGGGGAATGGCCCTTTTTCAAAAAAATGAAAATTGGCAATTGGAACTCACAATTTTTTCCTTGACAATATTATACATAGAATCGAATCTACGAAAATTTACAGAAGGTCGATGAGAGGCCAGCATAGGAGAGAGGCGAAAAGCGAGGAAGAAACAAGGGCCCAAACCAGAAAGGGGGCAAGGGCGTGTAGCGCCGGCAAATGCTATCGACCGTACGTTCCTAAAAGCTTCCCTGTATACGTATTAATCACACTAACTTATTGTGCATAAATCCATGGTGAAGCCAGGTGTACAGTGAACCAGGGATGGTGATGCCCACACTCCATAGAGAAGAAGAAGAGACAAGATCAGCACATCATGTCACACGCTCCACCACTCGGCCGCCTCCGTCATGCTGCCGCTATTTAACCTTCTTCTCCGGTCCCAACTCCCAAGTCACCGTGGTCGTGCTCAGGTATTTCCTTTTTCTTTGCCGGTCCACAGTAGTTTCCCCTGCTCCTCCTCGTACTGTCGAGAAACAGGGCGAGCGTTCTCGCCGGCGACGAGGCCGCATGGCCCAGCAGCGCAAGTTCCGGCTGTCTGACATGCTACCCAACGTCTGGTTCTACAAGCTCCGCGACATGGGCGGGCAGGGACGCGGCGGCCTTCGTCGGTCGGCGTCGGCCCGGTGCTACAGGGAGGTCCCCCAGCAGCCGTCGTGGAATCGGGGGTCGTCCGAGCGCTGGAACAGGGAGGTCGACGTCCAGCAGCCGCGGCTGTCTCTGTCGAGCAGGGAGGTCGACAACCAGAAGGAGGAGCCGGTCACGCCGACGAAGGGGTCCCCCCTTTGCCCGCTCCCCCGGCGGGCGTCCTACTACTACAGCACTAGAGACAGGGAGGTCCCGCTTACGCCGAGGCCCAAGGACGCGCAGTCGCCGACGAAGAGCTCCAGGAGGCGGAACAGGGCGGGGCACTCGCCTGAAGGCGGAACACAGGTGTCAGCGCCGGTACCCGTCCATGGGAAGGAGCCCGCGCTCGACACTCCTGGTAGCTCCTGTCGCCGTCGTGACATGTCAATCAAGAATGACGGCGGCGAGCCCTGGAGGCCGACGGTTACTGCCCCGCCGGATGGTGGCCTCGACGTCAAGGTGATCACCTCAGAGAGTGAAATCATCATCGACCTGCCGAATGTGGACACGCCGGGGAGAAGGCTCCGGCCAATCCTGACCAGGCCGGCGAGAAGACAGCCTCAGCCGCACGAGCCGGATGGCAGCCACGTCGACCTCGCCGACGTGACCGTCCGGGAGCGGGACAAGGACCTGCCGGATGGCGGCCACGCCGACCTTGCCGACGTGACCGCGAGAACGAGTTCTACCGCGGAGAAGAGCGGCGTCAGCAAGCCGAGTCGGTCTTCCGCGTCGTCGTCGTCCGGGCACTGGTGCCTCAAGACGCGCGTCAAAGGCCCGCGTCTGGCGGCCACCGCCAGGAGAGGGAAGCCGCCGGCGCGGAATCGGATGGCGCCCGTGATCGCGGAGAGCTACCCAGTGGTGATGGTGACCAGGGACCCGCGGACGGACTTCCGCGAGTCCATGGAGGAGATGATCAGCGCTAAGGGCATCCGCGACGCCGGCGACCTGGAGGACCTGCTCGCCTGCTACCTCTCGCTCAACGACGCCGAGCACCATGACCTCATCATCGAGGTGTTCGAGCAGATTTGGATGAGCCTCGCCAACGCCAAGCCTTGAAAGAGGCCGCCGCCGGCCATGCTTGCTTCCGTGCTGCATGGGGGATCCAGGCATCCAGCCATTGGCGTCGCATTAGTTAATTAGATTAATTGTTAGCTCTTCTGTCGTTTTTATTGTTAATTAATGGTAGCAATAAGAGATTTCCATAGATAGGAAACTATTTCAGCCATTCATGCATGGTTCGATAGAAAGAAGAGAGATCTCAAAGAAATTAATAAATCGAATTGAGGAAAAGGCATGTTTGCCTAAAAGGTTTGGTTCTTTCCTTGTGAGTGTGGTTCTTCTTTGCCTGTAGGATGCTTGGTCGCGTGATGGTGATGTGATGCTGCTTAATTTCTTAAGCGTTACTCTTGTATTCTTTCGTACAGTGAATTCATGCCAGTAAGACAGATATGCACTACAGTAGTAACGGTCAGTCTGTCACCCTTGACCCTTTCCATTCCTGTATTTATATTTTTAAAACGAATACGAATATGAATATAGATGTTGTTGATTTGAATGTGGAGCCGATTGTGCTCGAATACGAATGGGGAACGAATGTTTTCACAATTTACAACGGATACCAATAGCGAAATAATAGATCCGTATCTTATAGTGAGTCAACTGTATAATGATATACTCCTACATAGTAGATTCAAATTTAATCATTGCAAAAGTACATTTTACGACTGTTTTAGTATTTTTTTTGGTTGAATAATTCACATATTGGGACAAAACTAGTAATATATACTAACATAATTTTATTCGAATAAGGGTATATCCATTTCCATATCTATATTTGGTTCAAAACCTAGTACCACATTTGTTTTGTATAATTGTAAAACGGATCCAGATATTTTATTTAAAATCTAGTGTCACGTTCACTTTCACGTTCGTCCGGATTCGGATATTACTGTTATAAATTCGACAATCAAAAGAACGAAGAACGAAGAAACAACACACAAGATTTTAACTTAGAAAAACCTCTCCAACAAAGAGTTGCCGCCGCTAACAATCAAAACTTCACTATCTCTGCAGTGCGCCCCTACACAATATAGTGGGTTATCAAATTGAATCGATCAACCCTACCATGTTGGCTTTCAGTATGTATTTATAGATGGAGATATCGTCCTGTAACACGGCGGGGGGGGGGGGGGGGTGCTTGGCCCGCACGTGTAGGCGTCGTATATGCCTGTCGGCCAGATCAGGGTCGCAAAGTATATTCTCGTTCCTTCTCCACATTGAGATCTTTTTTTACTATCGAAACAGAGTCGCTTGAAATTATGAACGAGTGCCTCACAGCTGCTCAAGGTTTCATTGAGATCGTAGACTAATATCAATCTCAGACACTCCTGCACACAAATCGTTATATTCATCTATAAATACATTTTGTAGCTACATGCTAGGGTTGATCGTCTCATTAAAAAATCCACGCTATTTTGTAAGCACTCTCGATATAGCGAATTTTTACAAGTAAAGTGCATACATGTTCTTTGTAGTTTATTGTGTCATATTCCATCATTATTGATCCATATGAAGTTTTATAATCATGATGTTATAATGATTTTGAAGATTTTTTATAAGGTCCATTTTATTTGTATTATAACTCTGCAGGGTAGAAAAACCCTGTTTTGTATTTTAAACTTTCAAGGACCTTCTCCGACTTAAAGGACCTAAGATTTATATATGCAAGTGTTTATGAAAAATGAAGAACTGTAGCACTTGGACCTCACTTGCGCATGCCAGAGGGCCGAGATGTGCTAGGTGGTGAGGCCTGATACCTTGCCGCGCCTCCTATACCTATTTTGCCTTTGTGGCTCCGATGGCATCCATTTTCTTATAGAGCTATTCATCTTGACCTCAACAATCTATAAAAGGGTCCTCGGTCGCGATCTAACAACGGGCGGAGGTGGATATAGAAAACCACACAACAGAGTATGCAGTCCACCGCCTACGAACGATTGGAGGGGGAACCACTGCTGGAATCACCTCCGGCCTCCTCTCCTCCTTCTCCAATGCCTCTGCATTGCTCTCCACCATGAGAGAGGAGTAGTACATCCCCACGTAATTCCTATGGTGGATATTTTGTATGACATGATATGTGTTGAGACTTTATAGTTTGTCATGATTCGGAAGCGTGTTTATGATATTTATTTATGCATTGGTTTATTTTACTATATGTCACGTAAGCATTGGGGTAATGCTAGTAGTAATTTCTTGTCTTCCCATATAAGTGTTTGACAATTCTAAGTGTAGGTAGATGAGAGAAATGTGGTATGCGCACAACAAACCTAAACCTTTTCCATAGTATTTTAGTGTGTTTTTTATATAATGGAGTATGATGTATGTAGATAAAGGGTGTAGCCAAGTTGCAACAATGGCACAGTCGAGTGATAGAAACGGAACCACCAATATTCTTCGTCTAGGGGTAAAAAAGGGAGAAGTATGGAGTGGCAAAGTGACAATAATCTCACACAATATTTGTACTTTTTTTCAACTATGTGTTTTAGGACATGTAGACGCTACAAATGGTGACCATTAAAGCATGACAATTGTGTGTAGCTTTATCATTTTGTAACATGGTAGACACTATTGTGTGAGAAACAAAGATCAGTTGCAAAATTGTTTTTTTTACTTTTAAGCATCAAGATAAACCTCTTCGTTACTATTTTGCATAGAAAACTAGAATTTGACACTCTAGTTGGAGAGAGTAAATAGTTTTTTCCTTCTTTCTTATGTGGTTCGATACCCATACTTCAACAATGTGATGTGTTACAGTGATCCCCTACTCTTAGGGGTTATCAAGTACTTTTATGGCGTCGTTGCCGGGGAGTGTATCTCTTGATCTTTTATTCTTGTTTGTCCTGGACATTATTTTCTACTTTCATATTTTCATCTTGCAGTGTTTGATTTTTAGTTTGTTGCATATCTTCCAATCACCTAATCTTGGATAGGTTTACTTTTTTTGACTTACTTTCAGTTTTGCAATTTAGTGTAGTTTATTGTCAATTTTGCATTTACATTTCCCACATATAAAAAACCCATAAATTTGGAAAAAATTACGATAAAATATATTCTCATGGTTCCAACATGATTAGAGAGTTCTTACTTATGTATGTTAGAATCTTGAATCCTCCTCCTTGTACTCAGTGGTGGAGCCACGCTTTGGCTGTGTAGTCCTTTGACTACATGTTTTTTTGGCAATACAAGCTTAAATTGTGTAAAAAAATAATTAAAAATTTGTACAAATATATGTACTTGACTACACAAGTTTAACATGACTACGCATGGTTAATGTTCTGGCTCCGCCACTGCTTGTACTGATATTGTGAATAAAGGAGACTATGCTTATAGTGCCATGGAGGATACTAATGTTTTGCAGGAAGAAAATGACAAAGAAATAAGCATGGGGATGCCCAATGCACCACCAAGAAGAGGAGAGTGGAGTGATAAAACACAATAATATAATGAAAACATAAGGATATTATTTCTCAAACATAAGTTTGGGGATGTCCATCCATCCCCCAAACAGGGAGATAGAGAACGAAGAGAAAAAATGAGCACGAAAAAGGATATTATTTCTCAAACTCAAAACTTATTAATCTTTGCTTTTATGGAACTTTTTGTTATGATGCATCTTATGATGATATGCCTATTACTAATTTTATGGTTCCGAATAATGATTTTTTATAATGATTATGTTTTCAATATGCAGTACGATAATGCTTTAGATTATGGTCATATTTTGCGTGATATCCTCCATGCTTAGGAGTTTCTACTAGCTTATGGGAGGATAAAAATGATAAATTTTCTGGTTTTGATGGTACTGTAATTCATGAGAGTTCTATATCATTCTTGGGTTCTCCTATTTACACCATAGAGGATAAATATGATTTATGTAAAAAAATGCATGGTTTGAAATTATCCCATAGAAATCCTAGTTTCAACCATGATGTTAATGATGATATTATTTCTTGCAAGTATTTTGAGAGAGTGAAGCATGCTTATGATTGTCATGATATATTTAATGATCCTCTTCATGTTCCTACTAATGCCAAGTTGCATTCATTAAATGGATATATTGTTAAATTTGTTTCTACTAAGTGCAACTATTATGAAAGAGGAGGTGTTGACCTCTTTATACTACTACTAATTATATTATGCATTCACATACTGATAATATGTAATGAAATGCCTCTTTTGATGGGATTTATTCCTATATAAAAAATGGCAATGCATAGAAAAAAGTTAAACTTTGTTGTTACATGTGTTATGTCTTGTGTTTCTCTCTTTCATCATCCAGTTCGACTATTTATTTTTTGGTGAGAGCACACCATGTGATCCTAGTATTTTATTATGAAACAATTTTCAATGAAGAAGTAGGGAGGAATTCAAATCAATCACTGGCCATAGTATCCAAGTCCCCCCTAAATAAAATGTACGAATTAGCCTAGCTATATGGATATAAACAAAACACTTTACAGGAGGCAACCCGGTTGTTTTTGTTTTGGTTTTTATTTTGAGTGCTTGATTTAGCAAGAAAGTATTATTGTTTTTAGTTTACTGGAGTTTTGAATAAAGCACCAAGTTTTACCCATTTTGTATATTGAAGTTGTTTATGCATATCTGGTGTTGTAGATTTCTACACGTTGCCGGTTACCAAAATATTTTTCTTATAGCTAACTTCGATGAGCCAAGATTTCTAATATAGATAAACTTTTCGTTCTCTGCATGCTCAAAAATTGTTAAAAATCCTAACAGTTCTATATTACCACCACAAGTAGATTTTCTTAGTGCTCATAATTTAGCTACTAGAATAAAATTAAGTGTAAGTTTGGATGCTATTAAAGAAATGTGAACGGATGAATAGTTACATATGAGGAACTCATGATTAGTCTTACACTTTGTGTGATATTTTATTCTTAAGTTTTTGTGGTACTAGCACCCGTTTACCTCTTTTACGTTTAAATATAAGTTTATCTTTTAGGTTAGGAAATGAGTAGTACTAGGGGCATTTTTGCATGGTTCTTCCTACTGTGGTCAAACTTCTCGCTATTGCTAGGCTTTCACATACTAAACATGAATTACTGTTTGTGCATCGAACTACCTAGAGCTAAGTTATTCCAGTGAGTCCACTATATCTAACTACACATGGCTTTCAATGCCATTTCAAGTATATTTCTCATGGGCTACTTTATTTAGATTCCAAATCTTTAATGCTTTTGTCTATGATTTGCATGAAAAAATATTTATGGGGTGACCACGAACTTGAAGGCCAGCCTAAAAATAATAAAATTTGACATAGTAAGAAATAGTATTTGTATTGTTTTGTTGACCTAGTAAGAAAGAGTTCCCATCCCTACTGGCAAGAATTCGGTGAAGATCGTTATCAATTCTTCTAACATAGTACATGTTAATAGTGGGTATTTGTGTGCATGCATCAATCTTGCTCGTCCTACCTTACGAGCTGCTGCCTCGATTATTGATTTGTTGGAAGATACATGAATTGATCGTTGAAGTATCCGTAGAAAAAACAAATGCAGTAGCCCTGCAGCTGAGTTGCAGAGTTTTTTTTTTTTGAACAACTAGTTGCAGTGTTGAGCTCGGCAAAATATATCAAAATGAGCGTGGCAAAAATTTACATCCGAATTCACCGGGAATTACCCGGTTAGACAATTTTTAGATTCTCAAAATTCCAAATGAAAATATAAAAACATGAAGATTTTAGTTTCTGCTAGAAATTTAGGATTTTTATTTTTTATTTTTAAAAATTAAAATTAATAATTACATAAAGATTACTATTACCCTTAGCAAAATTTTAGATTTTCAAGTTTAAGGTTTGGCAAAAAAATATTAAAAAAGTTAAAAATAATACAAATTTAAAAAGTTAATGTTTATTATTTATTCAAAATTATTATTACATAATTACTTTTGTTTATTAAAACAATTATTTGAAATTCAAACAATAAAGAAATATGACATCGACCAACATGTTAAAAGGATTGATATGATACTAGTATCACATACATGCACGCGAAGCACTTGGAAGCGGAATGGGAGGAAACTCAAAAGTTAATCGTGCTAGTGCTGGAGTAGTGGGAGAATGGGTGATCGAGCGGGAAGTTTGACCACGAGTAAGTAATTTGACTAGAGATAAGTGCAGTTAGACACTAAACTTGTCAATTAATTAAAATATTAGAAATTCTGAAAAAAAGGACTGAAAAATAATTCGAAAAAAATGGATATAAAAAAGGCACTGATAGCGGTGTTCTTCCGCTGCAGCATTTTGGCGCGTTTTCCTGCCGCGGCAGGCCCTTTAGCTCGGGCGGGTGGCAGCCGTCGCACCGGTTCGTAACTGAACCGGTGCTAAAGGGGTGGGGCCTTTAGCACCGAATACTTAGCACCGGTTGGGCAACCGGTAAAAAACCCTTAGCAGCCGGTGCTAATGCCCCGTTTTTCACTAGTGTGCTCGTGCGAAGTTACCCTTGACGAATCTTTGATACCTGGAGACACGGGGACCCAAGGCGCGGACGGAGGGTCACAGTGGAAAGCTTCTGGTTTTGCGTGGCGGGAAACATGGGATGATACCCCAGAAACGGGTACCAGGAGGTCTAGCTAGCTTGTCAGCACGCCGAAGCGAGGCGAGTTCCGGAAGGCCCTTCGGTTGCCGACCCGCTGGCAAATGCTGCCGGCCGATGCATAGGAACGTAACAGTAACGAGTTGCTCGGATCGTTAAGGCTCGGCTCGTTAAGCTCGTGATCGTTAAGGCTCGAATCGTTAAGCTCGTTAAGAATAACGAGCTGAAATCATTGTTCGGCTCGACTCGTTATGTTCTTGCGAGCGCTCGCGAGCAGCTCGTTAAGGATCGTTAAGGAGGCAATGAAAAACAAACATGTGTGCATTGCCTAGTGAGGAAGAGAGGAAGCATAGGGTTTTAGATCCTAATGTAGGAGTTTCAAGCATGGTTAAAGAACACTATTTTGTTTGGCCCCTTCCTGCCAAATATTTGAGATAACTAAAGTGACTTGCAGTCAAAACTGGTGAAGCCTAGCTTGTTACCGATCTTAACGAGTAGCTCACGAACATAGTCGGCTCGATTGTTTAGCTCGTTAACCTTAACGAGCAAAAACTGATGCTCAGCTCGGCTCATTAACAAAACGAGCCGAGCTCAAACGAGTCGAGCAAACGAGCACTCATTTAACTCGCCGATCTTCGAGCTTTTTGTCCAGCCCTACCCAGGGCAGGCACGCATGATTGCCCCGTATCTGGCTGCAGGTTATCGCCGGCCGGGGATAACGATCGATGCGGTCTGCCGCCGTTGAAAATGGAGGATTCAGAGTCGATCCAACTGAATTCGGTGACGACGGTCGAACAAGATAGGGACGCCGCTCGGCCTACGTGCTCGCGTATATCACTGCCAAATCCTCGTGCGTCATTCGATCGCATGGTTGGCAGGACCGCCGCATACACGCATCGCTCCATCTTAATTTGTCTCCGGTCGGTTGCGCTCCCAAGGTCAACACACGCATGCACAAGCACAGAGCGGCGAAACAGGAGCTGACCGACGCTAATTAAGCTTCTCTCTCCTGCTTCGGGCCAGGTACAGAAACAGTGCGCGGTTTACTGTTGATCGAAGCTTGGTGGCCACGGAGCCGGCCGGATTGCAGCTTCGGACAGGACACAGGAGCATCACGTACTACGGCGGAGAGGTCTAGTATTGTGTCTGCTTGGTATCATCCGGCCATTCTGATCCTGCGGCCCGTCAAATTCTGTCACCTCGTCCGCCTCCCTCCACTTGGCTGCATGGATAGGATGTTTCCCTCGCCACTGCCACTCCCTCTGACCGCTGAATAGTATTACGTCCATCAGTCGCTCCGACCTCCGAGTCGGCTCCGCTGGCCGTGCATGCGCCGCGCACGAACCACGGCCAAAAGGGCCCTGCTAGTTGTGCGGCTATTTGCCTGAGGAAGCTGACATTGCTTTCCGGATGTCTTTTGTAGTGCACTGTGTCAATTGTGACGGGAACGATACCTTCTCCCTGGGTTCGGTTGCGTGTTATATGAGTATGGAACAGCTTCATACGTGGTATTACAGAGGGGTAGAGTACTACTCTATACCGGTATTATACGGTGGTATTACATAGCCTAACATCTCCCCTTAATCTTAACCACGGGAGAGGTTAAGATTACGCTTGAACTCATTTAACTCCTTGACTGCTAAAGTTTTGGTAAAACCATCAGCATTCTGATCTTTGGTAGAAATGAACCTCATATCGAGACGTTTGTCAGTCACACATTCTCGAACAAAATGATAATCTATCTCAATGTGTTTGGTGCGAGCATGAAAGATGGGATTGGCAGACAGATAAGTGGCGCCCAGATTGTCACACCACAAACAGGGACGTATGGCAAGAGACACGCCCAATTCTCGAATAAGTGCTTCAACTCAAATCATTTCAGCTGTGGCATTTGCAACAACTTTATATTCCGCTTCAGTGCTAGAGCGAGAGACAGTAGCTTGCTTACGAGCACTCCATAAAATCAGATTAGGACCAAAGAAGACTGCAAATCCTCTGCGTCTATCATCAAGACATCCTGCCCATGCAGCGTCGGAAAAGGCACTGAGGAGCGTAGAAGAGGATGGCTGAAATGTAAGAACCAACATGCAAAGTACCTTGAACATAGCGTAATATGCGCTTAACTGCTGTCCAATGAGTAGTAGTAGGAGCATGAAGAAACTGACAGACCTTGTTAACTGAGAAGGATAAGTCAGGACGTGTAAGTGTCAAATACTGCAGAGCACCAACCATACTGCGATAATTTTTGGCATCATCAGGTCCAAGTGGAGAACCATCATATAGACTGAGCTTGTTTGTAGTAGACAGGGCATGGGACAGGTAGAGCACTGTGTCAGACCCACTCTTGCAATTAAATCAGTAACATACTTGCCTTGAGATAATATAAGGTCACCATGGTGCCGGCTGACTTCAAGGCCAAGAAAATAATGAAGCTCACCAAGGTCCTTGATTACAAAATGAACAACCAATTTCCGAAGAAGAGATTGAGTAGCAGTGTCACTTGAGCTGGCTATGATGATATCATCAACATATATGAGTATGAACATAGTAAGGCCGGCTTTGTTAAAGAGGAAAAGAGACGTGTCACCCTTGGATGGTAGAAAACCCAATTCTTGAAGTTTGGAACTTAAACGAGAATACCAGGCACGAGGTGCTTGCTTGAGTCCATAAAGGGATTTAGTAAGTTTGCAAACGTGATGCGGAAAGCGAGGATCTTCAAAACCAGGTGGTTGTTTCATATAAACCTCTTCCTCTAGAACACCATGTAAGAACACGTTATTGACATCCAGCTGCCGAAGACTCATACCTTTGGACACAGACAAAGCAAGCACAAGACGAATAGTTGCAGCTTTAACAACAGGACTGAAGGTGTCTTCGTAATCAATACCATACCGTTGTTTGAATCACTTGCAACTAGACAAGCCTTATATCTGTCAATAGTACCATCAGCCCGCTTCTTTATGCGATAAACCCATTTGCAATCAATAAGATTCTTGTTTGGGGTGGAAGGAACTAGGTGCCAGGTTTTGTTCTCCATAAGTGCATCATATTCTTCTGTCATGGCATTCTTCCAAGTTGGATTAGAAAATGCTTCAGAAAAGTTGCGAGGTTCACCTGTAGATGTGAGAAGGCCACACCGTACAGTACCGTCAGTATATACTTTGGGTGTTTTTATACCTCGCTGTCCACGAGTCCGAAGCGGAGAAAGTGGTGATGATGCAGCAACACCAGCAGTTGATGAAGTTGCGGGCACAGAAGATCCCGGCGGATCATCGTGTGGCGATGTAGAGGATCCAGGGGTGGCATCGCTGGGTGAAGCCGATGTAGAGGATCCCAGGGAGTCATCATTGTCAGGTGGAGGAGATCCCGTCGGGGCCTGCATGGGGCTGGCGCGATGTGCAGGGGAGCCTGGTGGGCTGTCGGCCACCGAGGAGGCGCCAGGCGACGTGGCGGGCGCAGAGTGGCCGGGGACGACGCGGGAGGCAGGCGACCGATCCAAGGCTGATTCGGATGATGATTGCACAAGAGTTTGCAGGGAATCGTCCTCAGATTCCGTGCTATCGTTTTCTGCATGGGAATTGTCCATGAAATCATGTTGTGGTGCATCAGTTGCAAGATTTGGGGCACCATTTTGCACACCGATTTGAGCAGCATCTTCAGTAACCTGTGGCACATTAGTAATAGGAACAAGAGGTGCAATTTGCAGTGTATCATTAGTATGCTCCCCCCTCATGATTGGTAGGTGTAGATGAGTTAGGAGGTAGAAGCAATATTTCAGATTGAAGTCTAGCACCAGCATTAGGCTGAAGGGAGGCATAATTAGGAGTGACATGAAGTAATGTTTCAGCAGGAGAAGCAAGATTGAGCACTTGGGTGGGTAAAAGGTTGATAAGAAAAGTGGCAGTTAAAAATGCTTCATCCCAGAATTTCAGTGGCATGGATGCATGAGCAAGGAGGGATAGTCCAACCTCAACAATATGACGATGTTTGCGCTCAGCAGAACCATTTTGTTGATGAGCATGAGGACATGAGACATGATGAGTAATCCCTATTTTCTGAAAGAAACCATGGAGTTTTTCATATTCACCGCCCCAATCAGTTTGCATAGTAACTATTTTAGTACCAAATTTTCGTTCAACAAGTTGTTGGAAATTAAGAAAGACTTGATACACATCACTACGTTTCTTAAGCAAATAGATCCAAGTGAACTTGCTATAGTCATCAATAAAGCTTACATAATACTGGTGTTTGCCAACAGAGGCTGGAGCATGTAATGTCCCAGGTTTAGAGACGATCGAGGGGTAGTTTTTAGAAAGGGATGTGCATTGCATTGTAAATTACGGGGAAATTTCGCGCTTTTAAAACAAAACTGCATCAAAGGGGGACAGGTTTCTCTCTCGACACCTTACAGGGTTAGGGTTTCGAGAGTGCGATGAACTTGTTCTTACTTATCTAAATTAGGATTTTGAGAAGAGAGAAGTGATATTGCATTAAAATCTTAAGTTGCATGATTGAATTACAAGTTAAGTTGTTTGAATGAATTCAAACCAACTTTTGAATTTGAATTTCAAATTCAAACATGAAATGATTATCACATAATTTAAATTTGAGATAATTTAACAAACAATTATCATTAAGCAAGAATATAAGTAATACAACAATTACATAAAGCTCATTAAGGAAAACTTGAGCTTTATTGATAATCACACACATAATACATTGTCTTTACAATATTCAGAATTGAATTATGGAATTACAATACATTACAAGAATTGAATAAATAGAAACAGAAAAAGGAAAATTACAAGTTATTTAAATGACCTAAACTACACTGTGATCTTCATGGAATCTTTGATCAAGATGATCTTGAGTTCATCTTGAGTATCTTCTTGATCCCTGCACACGCACACAACAAGCAAAGCATTAAGCCAAGTGGCAAAGCCACTTGGCGGAGTTAGAAAGAAATGGAATTGGTGGATAATATCAAGTCCGCCGAGCTGATCCTCTCTCACGGCCAAGTGCGGAGCATCAACGAGACACACACACACAGCCTGCTCACATGGCATGTGTGCATGCAGCACACACACACGGTGAGTCATCGGGGTGAGATGTGGTCTTGTCGACCGAGGAAGCAAAGGCTGGCCATATTTAAGCTTTTCACGGCTAAACCCTAACCATTCCATCGACAAGGCACCGGGGTAAGTAACCGGTAGCAAGAACAGCAAACCAAGAACAGCAAGAACGAGAAGAACAACCACTGTCTGTTCAACTATTCCACCATCACCTGAATCAAATCAAGCTTCACAAGCTCACCGGGAGGAGCAGGGCAAGCAAATCAACCATAAGATCAACACAGAAGCAAACCTCTACATCAACCACAAATCTTGGAGCTGGAGTGAGGTATACCAGATAAGCATGAGCAAACCATGGTTTTGCTCATAATTAAGTACACTCATGCATCACAGCAGCAAAAAGGGTATGAAACCCTGGATGTATCATCATTTGGTTGCTAAACCAATTGGTGCCAGCAGATACAACTAAGGCTAGAAGGAAATCAAACCAGGGAACACTGGTTGTGACACTGATACAACTAAGGCTAGAAGGAAATCAAACCAGGGAACACTGGTTGTGACAACACAGTGTCACAACCAGAGAAATCCAGCATGGAATTAGCCCTATGTAGCCATCCAGATCCACCAAGCACCTAATGGTCTAGCTATACCATCAGATTGATAGGCAACATGTGCCTATCTTGTTTATCAACACCAAAGCTACTGGTAATTCACCAAGTGATTAGCCAGTGAGCATCTATTCATCACAGAAAGCCAACATAGGTGGGAGCTACCCTAACAGCAATAATTTCTTGTCGGGGCTACCTCAACCACACCACATAAAACCACGAGTTAAGCTCGAGCACATCTATCATTACCCGAGATGGGTTCAAAAGGGAGCCGGGGTACCCAACAGAAGTTGGCATCCCTCCAGTTCTACTAAATCAACTCATATGATCATCACTGCAAGGCAGTTCACATCATTTATCTAACCAATTAAGCAAGGTAACAGAGATAAATGAATTACACAAGTAACACTACACCAGAACCTTGCACATGATCCAGAGGATCATTGAAGCAACAGATAAAGCTTGAGTAAGCAATAAACCTCACTAGCACAAGTGTATGTGTCACACAGATACCAGAATGAGCACCAGATAGGCACTGCCAGAAGCATAACAACTAATCATCAAGCAAATGATGATCAGAGGCTCACCAGAGCTTGCTAACACTTGATACAGATGGCTATAAGCAAGCATAGCATCAGAAATGAGCTAGCCACTGAAGATTTACACCCAAACTTTAACTGAATAAACAGATACTATAGTAATAATCATATGATTGTATCCAGAAGCACATCAAGGGCTTGATGAACCACTGGATCTTGCTAAACAAATAAAGCACATACCAGTAATCACTGAATCATACAGTTAAGCCAACTGCAATGCTCAATTGAGCATGCTCATGAATTTGAATACAAGGAACAGCACACTAATACTCTGGCACTTGCAAAATTGCAAGTAATACACACAGAACTCAAGCCAGAGCAGTATATATGAACACATTTGATGTCAGGCAAGCATAGAACCAAGAACAGAGGCACAGGGAAGAATTCTAGCAAGTAAAGCAAGCTTTCACAGGCACATAGCTTAGCAATCTTGCACAGCAGCACAAGCAGCACATCAGCATAAGCAGCACAGCAGTACACGCAACACCGCAGCAGCGCAGCAGCAGTAAGCACGGCCACATAGCAGCATGAGCACGGGTATCCTCTCCACGAGGAGGAGAAGCTGTGACCAGAACTAAGGGAGGAGGAAGAAGAACAAGCACGCAAGAGAGAGGGAGAGATGGCGAACTTACCCGGGGTCGAGCGAGCGAGACAACCATGGCGGCCACGGCGGCACACGCCAGGGCGCGGCGGCGCCAGGCCAAGCCAGGCCATGGCGGCGCCACAGCACCACCCCACCATGGCAGCACAGCCACGGCGGCGCCATCACACCAGGAGCTCGGGGAGCCGCGGGATCACGCGGATCCCGTAACCCTAGCCATGGCGAAGAGGGTCGAGGATGAGCGGGAGCGGCGTCGCGCTCCCGGATCGACGCGGATAGAAAGGATCGCCGTCACGGGGCGGTTCGATTGTGCCCCATGGCGAGGGCCATGGCGGCCGGGAGACCGCCGAGAATCGGCCGGCGGACGGTGAGGGCGACGCAGGTCGCCAGAGAGAAAGAGGATTAGGGTTAGGTCGAGGCGGCGCGGGGTGGTGAGCGAGTGAGCGACCGCTCGGGTCGGTTGGACCCGAGCTGGTCTAACCCAACCCGCTGGGCTCCACTGACAGGTGGGCCCAGGGGCAATTGTGACTTTTCACAATTCAATTAAAAACCAGAAACTTTGAAATTCAATAGAAAATTGATAAGAGCTCTAAAAAATAATTAAAAATATGAAAATTGATCAGTATAAAATTCTCTATTATAATAAAATACAAAAGGAAATTTTTGAAGACAACTAAGAATGAGTCTTAATTTGATGATTTAAATAGTCATTTAATTCACACATATTATTTTCAATAATAAAAATAAGTCCATTAATGCATTTGGACTTTAAAAACACCTTGACAACATTTCAAGGTTGTATTTACCCTAAATATAGTATCTCCAAATCAATCTTAGTATTAACCTCTTACATGAAATAATAATGTCATCGGAAGGGGGGAACAAACCCTAAAACTGGAATCATGCATAATTGCTTCTTTAACCATTGCCCTTATCGGACAATGATGCTATTTTTCAGAGACAGAGGACAAGGGTCAGTCCACACCTTCCAACTGCAAAACTTTGCAGTGTTCAGGCAAGTTCATCTCATGTCATTTGAGTATTTTTACCAAATTACTTGCAAAGTACTATGTTTATCACTATCGCATGAAAAGCAAAACCACTATTTTCATAACTATGAATATGACTATGTGGTGGGCAATGGAACCATGGATTGTGTTGATATGGTGGAGGTTCCATTGCAAGGGTTTATATCCATCTAGGATTAAACAACAAATGTCGCCAGTGATTCTTGTGCCGTAATAACCGTGTTAACCATAAGATCCGGAGTGGGACGGAGTAGTCAAAAGTGTTTCCACCTCTCGTTCATCAACGGATGCGCTTTACCGTAGACACTTGTATCTGTCAGGGAAAGTGGTAGGCTGGGGAAGCCTTAAGTCCCCACGGCATAGTCCGTAGACACTTGTCGCTCGAAGAACAAGCGGTAGGCTGGGGAAGCCTTAAGTCCCCACGGCATTGCGGTCTATGATGGGTTGCATCTACCGGCGAAGGAGTTTGGTTCGATCCCGGACCGTCGTCGTGGTCGGGGTCCACCCCGAAATCTATGGGAATAATGGGACCGACGAGGACCCAGGGTCGGGGTGTGCAACAAAGGGTGGGTGTTCGAGGTAGCGGAGGAACATGATTGGCTAGACCTTATACCGGGCCTCACACCGAAGGAAGTGTGGATGGGAAAGCTGCCCGGTTGGCACCAAGGTTAAGATCTCTTATGGGTAAAGCAACACACCTCTGCAGAGTGTAAAGAATCGTGACCTGTCACTCCCTGTTCCGGGATTTGGAACTACGAACGCGGCCGGAAAGGAGCTCCATGAAGTTCTAGTAAACCGGTGAAGGCTGTCGGACATAGCTCTTTGAAATAAAAGCAATCCCTTGAAGAAATGTTTATCAAAACCTGCATTGGTATTAGACTTTCTGGTCTAATATCGTAGTTAGTGCATTAAACACCTCTTATCTATAACGAACTTGTTGAGTACGCTCGTACTCATCCCACTCTTAAATCCCTTGCTTAGATTGTCTGAATCGTCTGGAGGAGGACTACGACAACCCTGAAGGATCCGAGATCATCGGCTATGAAGAACCAGACCTCTCAGGAGGTATTGAAGGCGTAGACTATCTCATAGTCTACGGAACCGGGGAGGCTTCCGGTGGAGATCAAGCCTAGAAGCATCAAGTAGTAGTTGTAGCCGAGCAGTGGAAACACCTAGTATTTAGCTGCTCGTGGTAATAAATGTATAACCTAGTGAAACTCCTATATTGTAAGTAAGGTGGGTTCGCCTCGAACCCAGGAGTATTCCTCTTAGGACCCAAGAGGAGCTCCAAGACAATATATGTTTGATGCTTGTAATAATCCGTGGATGAGTTATGGACCCTGCTATGTTCTGTTGTACTACTCCGAGGGATGTAATATTTGCGGAATGGTACTTCGTTAATGTTATATCAACGACTGGCATACTACAACATGCAGTGGTATGCAGGGTCACCACTGTTGGTATCAGAGCAAAAGCTTTGACCTTAGGTTGGAACCTAGTAAATGGGATCGAACGTTAGGAGTCAAATAGGACTAGTAAAGAATTCTCTAAAAATATGGTGTATATTCAATTGAGAATACAACAATCATATCTTTTAGTGCGATAATTCTTTATTATCTCTATTATGATGCATTATTACTAATCTTATATTCTTTCTATTTCTACAGCCAACAATGGCAAGTTCACGTCCGGGACGAAACGTGAAAGTGATGGATTCCACACTAAGTGAATACGAAGGAGGACTTGCAGATATTCTACGTGCCATGTTACTTGAATTTGGGTGTGATCCCCAGATTCAAGTAAAGAAATACATGTACTATGATGGTACTGTATTGGCCAAGTGTAGGGTAGGGCTACGACTTCCCGAATCTTTGGGAATGAGCGTAGTAATGCCAGCGAGTGAAGCGGAACTATGAACACAGCCTACCATATCGCCGTTATGAGAGCCATAACCGATATTTGGGAGCATAAGACGAAAGAGCTTATGGGCTCCGAATTCACCCACATTCCTCATCTGGAAGAGGAAGATGATCCCATGCTTAACCACTACAAATATGCAAAACGCAAACCAGTAGAAAGCTGCAAAGTATATGGATAACGACCGCAACTTATTGTCATTGTTGTATCGAGCTGAACCGTCATTTGACGAGAGCAATTGATACAATGCTAGAAGAGTTTACTGAACCCAAGGAGGAGACTAAGGGGAAAGAACCTATGGAGAAGGAGGTGCACACACCAGTCTACTCGGCTGGTGATTACATTAGTATTGACCACCCTGAACGAGAAACTACACCCGTTACACCTGGGAACTATCTTAGTAGTTCCTATAGAGGATATGAGGGTGGAGAGGAATCCGGAAACAATCAGCGTTCCGTGGCTCCTATAGAGAACTCCACGGGTTGGCGTTGGGGGTCTGATACGGGAACTCATAGTACCTCAGCGTATTATGACGGGGAGATGAATGAAGATGCCAAGACCCAGCACCAGAGTTATCCGTGGAATGGGGAAGAAGTTGGAGGGTATCCGACACAAGTTGAGTCGGATACGAATGTTGGAAATACCTATGGTGTAGGCACAGGGGAGTACACCCGATGGGTGGACTACGATGCACTGAATGATCAGTTCGTGAACACTGATTTCTCCCTAGGATCATCATCTGATTCCGACTACCAGCCAACGGGGAGACCTTATGTTCCAGGTTTTGTCAGGAGGATGATGCGTGCAGTTGACACACGTCCGTTGGGAACCCCAAGAGGAAGGTGTGATGCAGACAGTAGCAAGTTTTCCCTCAGAAAGAAACCAAGGTTTATCGAACCGAGGAGGAGCCAAGAAGCACGTTGAAGGTTGATGGTGGCGGAATGTAATGCGGCGCAACACCAGGGATTCCGGCGCCAACGTGGAACCTGCACAACACAACCAAAGTACTTTGCCCCAAAGAAACAGTGAGGTTGTCAATCTCACCGGCTTGCTGTAACAAAGGATTAACCGTATTGTGTGGAAGATGATTGTTTGCAAGAACACAGTAAAGAACAAGTATTGCAGTAGATTGTATGCGATGTAAAGAATAGGACCGGGGTCCACAGTTCACTAGAGGAGTCTCTCCCATAAGATAAAAGCATGTTGGGTGAACAAATTACAGTCGGGCAATTGACAAATAGTGAGGGCATAACAATGCACATACATGATATGATAAATATAGTGAGATTTAATTGGGCATTACGACAAAGTACATAGACCGCTATCCAGCATGCATCTATGCCTAAAAAGTCCACCTTCAGGTTATCATCCGTACCCCTTCCAGTATTAAGTTGCAAAACAACAGACAATTGCATTAAGTATGGTGTGTAATGTAATCAATAACTACATCCTTAGACATAGCATCAATGTTTTATCCCTAGTGGCAACAGCACATCCACAACCTTAGAACTTTACTGTCACTTGTCCCAGATTTAATGGAGGCATGAACCCACTATCGAGCATAAATACTCCCTCTTGGAGTTAAGAGCAAAAACTTGGCCAGAGCCTCTACTAATAACGGAGAGCATGCAAGATCATAAACAACACATAGGTAATAACTTGATAATTAACATAACATAGTATTCTCTATCCATCGGATCCCGACAAACACAACATATAGTATTACAGATAGATGATCTTGATCATGTTAGGTAGCTCACAAGATCCGACAATGAAGCACATGAGGAGAAGACGACCATCTAGCTACTGCTATGGACCCATAGTCCAGGGGTGAACTACTCACTCATCACTCCGGAGGCGATCATGGCGGTGAAGAGTCCTCCGGGAGATGATTCCCCTCTCCGGCAGGGTGCCGGAGAGCGATCTCGAGAATCCCCGAGATGGGATTGGCGGCGGCGGCGTCTCAGTAAGGTTTTCCGTATCGTGGCTCTCGGTACTAGGGGTTTCGCGACGAAGGCTTTAAGTAGGCGGAAGGGCAACGCGGGGGGCCACACGAGGGCCCCACACACCAGGGCCGCGCGGCCTAGGGCTGGGCCACGCCGCCCTATTGTGGCGGCGCCTCGTGGCCCCACTTCCTTTCCCCCTCGGTCTTCTGGAAGCTTCGTGGCAAAATAGGACCACAGGCGTTGATTTCGTCCAATTCAGAGAATATTTCCTTTGTAGGATTTCGAAACCAAAAACAGCAGAAAACAGCAACTGGCTCTTCGGCATCTTGTTAATTGGTTAGTGCCGGAAAATGCATAAATACGACATATAATGTGTATAAAACATGTAGATATCATCAATAATGTAGCATGGAACATAAGAAATTATCGATACGTCGGAGACGTATCGGCATCCCCAAGCTTAGTTACGCTCGTCCAGAGCGGGTAAACGATAACAAAGATAATTTACGGAGTGACATGCCATCATAACCTTGATCATACTATTGTAAGCATATGTAATGAATGCAGCGATCAAAACAATGGTAATGACATGAGTAAACAAATGAATCATAAAGCAAAGACTTTTCATGAATAGTACTTCAAGACAAGCATCAATAAGTCTTGCATAAGAGTTAACTCATAAAGCAATAAATCAAAGTAAAGGTATTGAAGCAACACAAAGGAAGATTAAGTTTCAGCGGTTGCTTTCAACTTGTAACATGTATATCTCATGGATAATTGTCAACATAGAGTAATATAACAAGTGCAATATGCAAGTATGTAGGAATCAATGCATAGTTCACACAAGTGTTTGCTTCTTGAGGTGGAGAGAAATAGGTGAGCTGACTCAACATAAAAGTAAAAGAATGGTCCTTCAAAGAGGAAAGCATCGATTGCTATATTTGTGCTAGAGCTTTTATTTTGAAAACATGAAACAATTTTGTCAACGGTAGTAATAAAGCATATGAGTTATGTAAATTATATCTTACAAGTTGCAAGCCTCATGCATAGTATACTAATAGTGCCCGCACCTTGTCCTAATTAGCTTGGACTACCGGATCATCACAATACACATGTTTTAACCAAGTGTCACAATGGGGTACCTCCATGCCGCACTGTACAAAGGTCTAAGGAGAAAGCTCGCATTTTGGATTTCTCGCTTTTGATTATTCTCAACTTAGACATCCATACCGGGACAACATGGACAACGAGATAACGGACTCCTCTTTAATGCATAAGCATGTGGCAACAATTAGTGTTCTCATATGAGATTGAGGATATATGTCCAAAACTGAAACTTCCACCATGATTCATGGCTTTAGTTAGCGGCCCAATGTTCTTCTCTAACAATATGCATGCTCCAACCATTAAGGTGGTAGATCTCTCTTACTTCGAGACAAGACGGACATGCATAGCAACTCACATGATATTCAACAAAGAGTAGTTGATGGCGTCCCCAGGAACATGGTTATCGCACAACAAGCAACTTAATAAGAGATAAAGTGCATAAGTACATATTCAATACTACAATAGTTTTTAGGCTATTTTGTCCCATGAGCTATATATTGTAAAGGCGAATGATGGAATTTAAAAGGTAGCACTCAAGCAATTTACTTTGGAATGGCGGAGAAATACCATGTAGTAGGTAGGTATGGTGGACACAAATGGCATAGTAGTTGGCTCAAGGATTTTGGATGCATGAGAAGTATTCCCTCTCGATACAAGGTTTAGGCTAGCAAGGTTATTTGAAACAAACACAAGGATGAACGGTGCAGAAAAACTCACATAAAAGACATATTGTAAACATTATAAGACTCTACACCGTCTTCCTTGTTGTTCAAAACTCAATACTAGATATTATCTAGACTTTAGAGAGACCAAATATGCAAACCAAATTAGCAAGCTCTAGGTGTTTCTTCATTAATGGGTGCAAAGTATATGATGCAAGAGCTTAAACATGAGCAAAACAATTGCCAAGTATCAAATTATTCAAGACATTTTAGAATTACTACATGTAGCATTTCCCGATTCCAACCATATAACAATTTAACGAAGAAGATTCAACCTTCGCCATGAATACTATGAGTAAAGCCTAAGGACATATTTGTCCATATGCAACAGCGGAGCGTGTCTCTCTCCCACACAATAAATGCTAGGATCCATTTATTCAAACAAAAACAAAAACAAAAACAAACCGACGCTCCAAGCAAAGTACATAAGATGTGACGGAATAAAAATATAGTTTCAGGGGAGGAACCTGATAATGTTGTCGATGAAGAAGGGGATGCCTTGGGCATCCCCAAGCTTAGACGCTTGAGTCTTCTTAAAATATGCAGGGGTGAACCACGGGGGCATCCCCAAGCTTAGAGCTTTCACTCTCCTTGATCATATTGCATCATTCTCCTCTCTTGATCCTTGAAAACTTCCTCCACACCAAACTCGAAACAACTCATTAGAGGGTTAGTGCACAATAAAAATTAACATGTTCAGAGGTGACATAATCATTCTTAACACTTCGGACATTGCATAAAGCTACTTGGACATTAATGGATCAAAGAAATTCATCCAACATAGCAAAAGAGGCAATGCGAAATAAAAGGCAGAATGCTGTCAAAACAGAACAGTCCGTAAAGATGGATTTTATCGAGGCACCAGACTTTCTCAAATGAAAATGCCCAAATTGAATGAAAGTTGCGTACATATCTGAGGATCACTCACGTAAATTGGCATAATTTTCTGAATTACCTACAGAGAATTAGGCGCAGATTCGTGACAGAAAAGAAATCTGTTTCTGCGCAGTAATCCAAATCTAGTATGAACCTTACTATCAAAGACTTTACTTGGCACAACAAAACACAAAACTAAGATAAGGAGAGGTTGCTACAGTAGTAAAAAACTTCCAAGACTCAAATATAAAACAAAGTACTGTAGTAAAAACATGGGTTGTCTCCCATAAGCGCTTTTTTTAACGCCTTTCAGCTAGGCGCAGAAAGTGTATATCAAGTAACATCAAGAGACGAAGCATCAACATCATAATTTGCTCTAATAATAGAATCATAAGGTAACTTCATTCTCTTTCTAGGGAAGTGTTCCATACCTTTCTTGAGAGGAAATTGATATTTAATATTACCTTCCTTCATATCAATAGTAGCACCAACGGTTCGAAGAAAAGGTCTTCCCAATATAATGGGGCAAGATGCATTGCATTCAATATCCAAGACAACAAAATCAACGGGGACAAGGTTATTGTTAACCATAATATGAACATTATCAACTCTCCCCAAAGGTTTCTTTTTAGCATTATCAGCGAGATTAACATCCAAATAACAATTTTTCAATGGTGGCAAGTCAAGCATCACTACAAG
>NC_061511.1:195492493-195517025 GCF_022539505.1 Lolium rigidum | reverse complement strand
TAGGCACTGTCGATGGTACACCCATGAAGTATACCCACAACAGGAGTGTTTCTTAATGCACCTATGATGAGCATCGCTAATTCTATACCAAGCATCTTTAAAACTTTCTCCCCCTTGTTGCTTAAAGGAACGAACTTCAACTTCCGGATTACTCATTTTTAGCAGTAGTAAATAAAGCAAACTAAATAAAGTAAATGCAAGTGACTAATTTTTTTGTGTTTTTGATATAGAGAACAAGACTGTAAATAAAGTAAAGCTAGCAACTAATTTTTTTTGTGTTTTGATATAAGTGCAGCAAACAAAGTAGTAAATAAAATAAAGCAAGACAAAAACAAAGTAAAGAGATTGGATGTGGGAGACTCTCCTTGCAGCGTGTCTTGATCTCCCCGGCAACGGCGCCAGAAATTTGCTTGATGCGTGTAGTTGACACGTCCGTTGGGAACCCCAAGAGGAAGGTGTAATGCACACAGTAGCAAGTTTCCCTCAGTAAGAAACCAAGGTTTAATCGAACCAGTAGGAGTCAAGAAGCACGTTGAAGGTTGTTGGCGGAGGAGTGTAGTGCGGCGCAACACCAGGGATTCCGCGCCAACGTGGAACCTGCACAACACAATCACAGAACTTTGCCCCAACGTAACAGCGAGGTTGTCAATCTCACCGGCTTGCTGTAAACAAAGGATTAGATGTATAGTGTGGATGATGATGTTTGTTTGCGAATAACAGTAAAGAACAATTGCAGCAGTTTTGTATTTCAGATGTAAAGAATAGGACCAGGGTCCACAGTTCACTAGCGGTGTCTCTCCCATAAGATAGCAGATGTTGGGTGAACAAATTACAGTTGGGCAATTGACAAATAAAGAAGCCATAACAATGCACATACATATATCATGATGAGTACTATGAGATTTAATCAGGGCATTACGACAAAGTACATAGACCGCTATCCAAAGATGCATCTATGCCTAAAAAGTCCACCTTCGAGTTATCATCCGAACCCCTTCCAAGTATTAAGTTGTAAACAACAGACAATTGCATAGTATGGTGCGTAATGTAATCAACACAAATATCCTTAGACAAAGCATCGATGTTTTATCCCTAGTGGCAACAGCACATCCACAACCTTAGAACTTTCTGTCACTGTCCCAGATTTAATGGAGGCATGAACCCACTATCGAGCATAAATACTCCTTCTTGGAGTCACAAGTATCAACTTGGCCAGAGCCTCTACTAGCAACGGAGAGCATGCAAGAACATAAATAACATATATGATAGATTGATAATCAACTTGACATAGTATTCAATATTCATCGATCCCAACAAACACAACATGAAGGATTACAAATAGATGATCTTGATCATGATAGGCAGCTCACAAGATCTAACATGATAGCACAACGGGGAGAAGACGACCATCTAGCTACTGCTATGGACCCATAGTCCAGGGGTGAACTACTCACACATCGATCCGGAGGCGATCATGGCGATGAGGAGACCTCCGGGAGATGATTCCCCTCTCCGGCAGGGTGCCGGAGGCGATCTCCTGAATCCCCCGAGATGGGATTGGCGGCGGCGGCGTTGATACGTCCAATTTGCATCACTATTTTATATCATAATTTGCTGTTATTCATTGATATATTTCATATTGGGACACAATACTTATGTTATTTCATCTATTTTGCATGTTTCATGATTATTTGGAGATCGCGCACTTGGAGCCGGGATTCTCGCTGGAAAAAGCACCGTCGGGATGCAATATTTCGGAAGAACAACTGTGGAAGGAAATTACACCAAAAATCCTATTTTTCCAGATGACGGAGAAGGCCGAAGGGGGAGCCGAGAAGACCCAAGGTGGGGCCAGACCACAGGGCGGCGCGGCCCATGGCCTGGCCGCGCCACCTTGTGGTGTGGGGGCCCCACAGCCCATTTCGCCTCCTTTTCTTCGCGAAACCCTTCGTCCCGAAAACCTAAGCTCCAGAGGGTAGGTCGCGAGGAGTCACAGCCGCCTCTGCGGGGCGGAGAACACCGAGAGAGAAAGAGCTCTCCGGCGGGCGAGAATCCGCCGGGAAATTCCCTCCCGGAGGGGAAATCGACGCCATCGTCACCGCCATCGAGCTGGACATCATCTCCATCACCATCACCATCATCTTCATCATCATCACCGCCATCTCCACCGCTGCACCTCGTCACCGCTGTAGCAATTTGGGTTTGATCTTGATTGTTTGATAGGGAAACTCTCCCGGTATTGATTTCTACTTGTTATTGATGCTATTGAGTGAAACCATTGAACCAAGGTTTATGTTCAGATTGTTATTCATCATCATATCACCTCTGATCATGTTCCATATGATGTCTCGTGAGTAGTTCGTTTAGTTCTTGAGGACATGGGTGAAGTCTAAATGTTAGTAGTGAATTATGGTTGAGTAATATTCAATGTTATGATATTTAAGTTGTGGTGTCATTCTTCTAGTGGTGTCGTGTGAACGTCGACTACACGATACTTCACCATTTATGGGCCTAGGGGAATGCATCTTGTACTCGTTTGCCAATTGCGGGGTTGCCGGAGTGACGAAACCTAAGCCCCCGTTGGTATATCGATGCGGGAGGGATCGCAGGATCTCGCAGTTTAAGGCTGTGGTTAGATTTATCTTAATTACTTTCTTGTAGTTGCGGATGCTTGCAAGGGGTATAATCACAAGTGTGTATTAGTCCTAGGAAGGGCGATACATTAGCATAGGTTCACCCACACAACACTTATCAAAACAATGAAGATTAATCATCTGTATGTAGCGAAAGCACTAGACTAAAATCCCGTGTGTCCTCAAGAACGTTTGGTCATTATAAGTAAACAAACCGGCTTGTCCTTTGTGCTAAAAAGGATTGGGCCACTCGCTGCAATTATTTCTCTCGCATTTTACTTACTTGTACTTTCTTCATCTGTTACATCAAAACCCCCTGAATACTTGTCTGTGAGCATTTACAGTGAATCCTTCATCGAAACTGCTTGTCAACACCTTCTGCTCCTCGTTGGGATCGACATTCTTACTTATCGAAGATACTACGATACACCCCTATACTTGTGGGTCATCAAGAGTCTCTGTAAGGTTTTCCGTATCGTGGCTCTCGGTACTGGGGGTTTCGCGACGGAGGCTTTAAGTAGGCGGAAGGGTAGGTCAAGAGGCGTCCTGAGGGGCCACACACCAGGGCCGCGCGACCAAGGGCCAGGCCGCGCCGCCCTGGCGTGTCGCCACCTCGTGGCCCCACTTCGTCTCTCCCTCGGACTTCTGGAAGCTTCGTGCAAAAATAGGACCCTGGGCGTTGATTTCGTCCAATTCCGAGAATATTTCCTTACTAGGATTTCTGAAACCAAAAACAGCAAAAAACAACAACTGGCTCTTCGGCATCTCGTCAATAGGTTAGTGCCGGAAAATTCATAATAATGACATATAATGTGTATAAAACATGTGAGTATCATCATAAAAGTAGCATGGAACATAGGAAATTATAGATACGTTTGGGACGTATCACTCCACGCCATGGATCTTCCCGAGCAATTCATCGTCCTGGAGAGTCAACGGCCGCACGTCGCGGCCTCACCTGGCCCGGTAGGCGTCGACCCTCAGCTGCAGAAGGTCCAAGGAAGCGAGCTCCCATCGGGCGCCGAGGGAGAGGCAGCGAGGGAGCTCGTCCGTGGCGGCGGCACAGCTCGGCGCCGGGAAGGCGAGCGTCGACGAGGCGGCGGCGGAGGCGAGCGTCGACGAGGCAGCGACGGAGCTGGTCCGCGGCTTGGCGGAGGCGCGATGAAGGAAAGGCAGAGACGCGGCGAGGGAGAGGTGGAGCTCGTCCGTGGTGGCGATGCAGGCCGACTTCGAGGCGGCGGGGCGTAGCTCGTCTTCGAGAAGGTGGCGGCGGAGGCCTGCATCGACTAGGCGGCGGCGGAGCTCGAGATCCGGCAGGTTGCAGCATAGTTGATAGAGAGAAGGAGATGGGGAAAATGAGGAGAGAAAGAGGTGGGGGTGAGGGTCTGGGGGGTGGACGGGGCCGGTAAAAGTGTTTTGCGGGACGAGTCGAGCTCGGGCGAGTTGTGAAGCTCGATTTGAGCTTCACAACTTAGCCTGGCTGAGAGGCCTTTTTCGTAGCAACTGGACAGTGCTGAGATGAACCGAGCCAACCTAACAAACAACAAAAAGCTAGCTAGGCTGGGCTGAGATAAGAATATCTGAGGTAGGCCGGCCTACCAAACACACCCTTAGAAGAGTAGTTGGGCGTTCTCTGCCGAAGAGCAAAAGGCCTAAACTGGTGAGCGCAGAGGGGCCTACGGCAACGGCTGGAATATACTCTCGTGCTGGCAACGTCATGAGAAGAGTATTTGGGCCTTTTCTTCGGAAGTGCAAAAGTACCCACCTCTCCAGGTTGTATGAAGCTTAATGTTGATGGTGATGTCGCTAAAACAATGAGGAGAGGTGTAATATGCACAGATGACCCAAGGTGGATTGATGGTGCTACTCCTACCGACCCAGAAATACTTGAAGCATTTGCTTCTAGAGAAGCTCTAGAACTAGCGAAGGATTTACATATTGAAGCATTGAAAATAGCTTCAGATTGTCCAAGCTATGGAGGGAGGCATTGCATGATACTCTACGCGATATTGCGCAGCGCCGAAACCACATTCGAGAGAACATCTACGGTCACGAGCGGCGAGAAGCCAATGGGGAAGCACATTCAATATCTACGATGGCTACAACGTACTCTTCATGTAGGACGCCGTGTTTGGCTCATTGGTACCCCTATGAACATTAGCATTCATTCAATATAAAGCTCCTGATGTTCTTCAAAAAAAAGGGAACGTCAGCCATAGTACGAACTGTCGAGTTCCTGCTGGAGTACACTCGACTGGAAAAAACCTCTCCGCTAACTGGAATCAGAAACTGTTAACAGTCTATAGATGATGATTCTGCCGTGACAGAGCGAGACACGTCACGCAGAAATCGGATGGTTCCACTCTACGATCCTGGATTAGGCAATAGGGATGCACGACTAAGCACATGCTTCCAGTCCTCTTCACGTACGCGCTAACTGCAGGCACACAGTTATCAGCAGTCGCCGACTGTGTAGGCGATCTGGGTTGGCGCCGTTCTGCACTGTCCCGCCCAAGACAAAACCGCAGATCGTCGCGGTCAATGTCAATCCGTATCGCTAGCCCGGCTGGGATTCAGTGAACACAAACATATCTCTAGCTAGCGGCCGGCCCATTGTGGAAACGTATCTGTTTTGGTTTATTTGGATTGGACCGTAGATAAAAATGTTGCTACGCCCTTGTTTTTTTTTTTTTGACAGGAAACATAGCTTTATTGATTAACTCACATCAATACAAAATGTACCTCCGATGAACTCCGGAACAGAATAAAAAACACAACTAGAGTTTACATCCAAGCTAGATTTAGCTAACAAATGAGCTGCCTGATTAAAAACACGCTTCACATGTCGGAACGAGATCGATGTGAAGCCTCATCCAGAAGCCTTGATCTCAGCGACCAACATCACAATAGAAGATCTATCCATGGTCGACGAGTTTAGTCGCTGCACCAGCGAGAGATAGTCAGTCTCGAAGATGACCTTGTCCATTCCCTCGTCTCTTGCTAGCTGAACCGCTCGTCGGAGAGCCACGGCCTCCGCGAGCTCCGGGGATGAGAGCCCCAAAACATGTTGACGACAACCCACCACAAAAGCTCCATGATGATCACGCAAAATAACTCCAGCTCCTCTACACCTGGCCTCCTTAAAGATGGCCGCATCCGAGCTAACCAGAACCGTGTCAAATCTAGGCCTGGCACATTTTCCCTTTTTTCCACCATCATCGATGCCACAGCCTTAATGCTCGCCCGCCCCGTCGATTAACCACCCCTGCAGCTTCCCGCGCGGTCTCTGGGTTCCCGTGCACCCTTTCGTTTCCCGCCCTGGCCCCTCGCTATATAAGAGGGACGGCGTCACCGTGGACGAGAGTCAAACTATAACAAGCACCAGTGGGTAGTGGCAGACTGCAACTCCGCCTGGACGATAACATGGCGGACTCGGCACAAGGGAGGCGTTCGTCGTGGTGTATGCCGAGCAGGAGGAACACGAGGAGCAGTACGGGCCCTACGTCAAGGGAATGGGGGAGGCTGCCTCACATGAGGTCATCGTCGTGGTACATGCGGAGGCAGCGACTGGCAAAGATGGTGGCGGGGGCTCCATCCTTGAGAGCTCAGATAGACACAAACCTAGCGAAGGCGCAGACATCGCTTGCGGGGGCTCGGGTGGCGCTAGTAGGCGCATGGGTCACCGGCGGTGGTTGCGCAGCAACAACAATCCACAGTCGGTGAGATAGTAGATGCGGACCTCAACGACGTCAATGACCTCGACGTCCCAGATGTCACCGACAAGCGGTAGGTCCTGCTTGCCTCGCTCGAGACCGTCCAACACGATGATGTCATTCGCCAGATTATGGCTGCCGTGCGGCAGGCCTTGGCAGACAAGCACGCGGCCGCCAAGGTATCGACGGCAGCCCAACGGCGTCATGGTAGAGGCATAGGTGCATCGTAAGGCGGATGAGCAGAGGGAACGAAACTGTCGTGAGTGCGATACGGTGGAGTGTCGTCGTTATGCCTTAGAGCGCCTCTTAGCACAGCATAAGCGTGAGATTTAGGGCGTGTGATGGGCTCCCGATGATGTTGGTCCCTCTGGCCATGACGGCGACAAGTAGGGCGCGCGACGGCGATACGGCCATCGCCGTTTTAGCTTAACTATCTAGAAAAATATGTTTCATTTGGCAGAAAAAAAGTGAACTCTTGAACGACTTTTCCTCTACCAACATTGTCATGGAAGAAATCCAAGTTTAACCCTCTCTCATGCATCCTCGATGAACATACCGTGAAGAATCACACAACACGTAATGATGTTGTTGAGGTATATTTTGTCGTAAAACCAAGTTGGACCACGAACAATGGCAAACCGAGCTTGCAAAACACCAAAACCTCTTTCAACGTCCTTTTGCCATGCTTCTTGTGCCTTGAAAAACTGAGCTTTTTTCTTTGTTTCTAGGGATTGGATGGTATTCACAAATGTTTCCCAAAACGGATAGATGTAGTCGGCAAGATAGTAGCCATTCCGTAGTCTTGCTCGACCTTGGCAAAGTAGTCTTGCATGAGGGTAGTGTGGCTGAGCGATCAGTTTCGTGGGATGCAAACTTGAACGACAATCGATCCGCACCGTTTGTTCATCTTGGCCCTATCCCTGAGGTCCTTCACAGCGGGGATGAGAATCATATGCTAGGTGTCATCGTCCTTGAGCAAATAGTCGATGTCTGAATTGTCCGACGACGAATAAACTCCGCAGCCAACATTGAACTCATCTAGAACAGTCCAATATCAAAACCGAATCAACCGTACTATAGATCGAACTTGAATAACAAGCATAACAAGATCTTACCATGGCGGAGTTGATGCGGTTTGTTCGGGCAGCTCAAGAATCGACAATGGAGGAGGAGAAAGAAAGGCTCCGACGAGGCTGATCTGGTCGCCTAGGTCGAGGGCGCGTCTGAATCAGACCTCCATAGCACATCTATGGCGGGCGACAGCAGGTGTGGCCAGCGGAAGAATAGCTGGTCAGCCCGCGAGATTTTACCTACTAGCGGCACGACGGGGTACGGTGCGGCGGACTCGGCGGCGGCAACAGGTGTGGGCAGTGGAAGAATACCCGGTCAGCCCGCGAGATTTCACTAGCGGCACGGCGGGGTTCGGCGCACTCGGCGGTGGCGGGGTAGGGACGAGGCGGCCAACAATGATGGCACATTGGCACGGTTTTGGGCGGCGGAAGAGGGAAGCGCTGAAGCTTGGGCGCGGCGGGGAAATTTTAGTTCTCCAGCTACACTTGCGCGCACATAGAGGTCACGTTGGGTTTGGCTGCGCAGCTCGCGTATGTAGAACAGTAGAAGTCGATCGAACGGGAGAGCTTTTCTGACCCCCTAAATTTTTCTACGGATCATGCATGCACGTTTCTAGGATCTGTTCGGTGTCGATTTTCCGATGAAAACTGAAAACGAGCGATTATTTTACAAGTTTAGCACCGTTTACCGCATATGCTAGACATGTTCTAGCAGCCGGCGGCCGGCGGGCAGTTAAACCGTAGTAGGCTTCCGTGCTTCACCTGAGCAAATCGGCCGGAACCATGGACCAGTCGACTGGCGGTGGACCAGGTACACAGCCAAGTAGGTAGCCAGCAGCGACAAAGCTAGGATCGGATGCCAACATCACAAGGCAGATACGGCATGTATCCCCACCCCTCGTGTGCTGTGCTTCTGTTAATCAGTTGCACCATCCCTGATTGTGTTTGATCTTACGTTTTCCCCCAGGCCAAGAGCTAGCTTCTTTTCCGTGAGCGCGGTGTAAAATTTAGCAGCTGCTGCCTTGGCGCTCGCATCAGTTTCCCTTCTTCAGTACTCGGCGTCAGGTCTCGGACGACCGGAGAAGAAGTGCAGTGTGTTAGGCTATGTAATACCACCGTATAATACCGGTATAGAGTAGTACTCTAATCGGTATTATACCTCTCTGTAATGCTACGTATGGGGCTGTTCCATACTCATATAACACGCAACCGAACCCATGGAGAGGGTATCGTTCCCGTCACAATTGACATGGTATCAGAGCAATCTTCCTCCACGACAACCAGCTCCGAAAAACCAAAACCCTAAACACCGGCGGCGATCGCCGTGCTCAACCAAACCACGACCCAACAAACAACCAAGACAAGACCCCTGGCCGCCGCGCTCCTCGCCGCCGCCACCAGAAATTTTTTCCAAGCAAAACCCTACAAACCCGCCGCTGCCGATCGATCTGATCCGCCGCCGCCCTCGACATCAGCAAAACCCTGCCGCCGCCGATCCTTCCGATCCGCCGCCGCGAACAGATGGCTTCGTCCTCCAACATGTCCACCATGGCATCCCTTGCATCCGCGCTTGGATCGCCTCCGCTGGAGAAACTCTCCCGCGATAACCACCTCTTTTGGAAGGCTCAAGTGCTCCCGGCTCTCCGTGGCGCACAAGTGATGGGGCTCCTGGATGGTTCTGATCCCGCCCCACCCAAAACCCTTGAAGCTGAAGACGAAAACAAGAAACCCATCACGATCCCCAATCCGGTCTATGGTGCTTGGCTTGCCCGTGATTAGACTGTGCTCAGCTTCCTCATGAAATCTCTCAACCCGGACATCCTAGCTCAAGTTCTTGGCCTTGAGCATGCACATGAGGTATGGAAAACCATTGAAGACCTGTTTCAATCTCAGTCTCCTTACCGTGTGAATATGCTGCGTAGCTCCCTGGCCAATACCAAGAAACTTGACAAAACAGCGTCTCAGTTCATTACTTTGATGAAAGGATTTGCCTCCGAGCTTGCTGCCATTGGTAAGAAGGTCGACGATGACGAGCTCAAAGGATATATCCTAGCTGGTCTTGATGGCGAGTACACCTCCCTTGTTGCCTCCATCAATGCGGTTCCCACAACTACTCTGAATGACATGTGTTCCCAGCTCCAGGCCTTCGATCAGCGTCAACTTATGTTGAAGGAGACCAGCACCATATCCACTGCCTTTGAGACTTCTGCCAATGCCGCTGCTCGTCGTGGCCCTGCACCTCATGGTCACCAGGACTATCGCTACGATGGTCACCGTGATCATCCTCGCCGCGATCGGGATGGGCGCCAGGACTATCGCCGTGATGGCCGTGATGATGGATATCGCCGTGACACGCAGCGCCGTGATGATGGTGGGCGGTATTACTGCAATGATGGGCGCCGTGATGGTCGTCGTGATCAGGGACGTGATGATGGAGGGAGGTACCGCAGGGATGAACGTGGTGCTCCCAAGGGTGGCCGTGGTCGTGGTCGGACCCCCACCCCTTATGTTGACACCGAGTGCCAGATTTGCAAGAAGCATGGCCACCCGGCGAATCAGTGCTGGTGGCGCTACTCTGACCGTGACAGTGATGATAATGATGTCTCTCGTTCTCGTGAGAAGGGCGCCTATGGGGTTGACACCAACTGGTACATTGACGCGGTGCTACTGATCATATAACTGGGCAGCTCAACAAGCTTCACACTCGAGACAACTATCAAGGCCGTGATCAAGTCAACAATGCTAGTGGTGCAGGTATGAAAATTGAGCATGTTGGTCATTCAGTAATGCACCCCTCATAGTTCCTTGCATCTCAATAACATTCTCCAAGTTCCTAGTGCATCCAAAAACTTGCTTTCTACACACAAAATTGCTCTAGATAATGATGTCTTTGTTGAATTTCACCCATTTTTCTTTTTGATCAAGGATCAGGCCACCAAGCAAATTTTGTTTAAAGGTCAATTTCATGGCGGCTTATACCCTCTTGTGCCCATTGCCGCTGGGTCTTCCAAGCATGCCTTCCTCACCAACAAGCCGTCCTCTTCAACATGGCATCGTCGTCTAGGGCATCCATCATCTTTTATTGTTCAACAAGTTCTTAGAAGAAATAAACTCGAGTACTCGCCAGAAATAAATCCCTATGTGTGTGATCCTTGCCAACAAGGGAAGAGTCACCAACTTCCCTACCCTACCTCCACTAGTGTATCCACTGTTCCTTTGGAACAAGTGTTCTCTGATGTATGGGGTCCTGCTCTGTGGTGACCCTGCATACCACTGCATGTTGTAGTATGACAGTCGTTGATATAACATTCACGAAGTACCATTCCGCAAATATTACATCCCTCAGAGTAGTACAACAGAACATAGCAGGGTCCATAACTCATCCACTGATTATTATAAGCATCAAACATATATTGTCTTGGAGCTCCTCTTGGGTCCTAAGAGGAATACTCCTGGGTTCGAGGCGAACCCACCTTACTTACAATATAGGAGTTTCACTAGGTTATACATTTATTACCACGAGCAGCTAAATACTAGGTGTTTCCACTGCTCGGCTACAACTACTACTTGATGCTTCTAGGCTTGATCTCCACCGGAAGCCTCCCCGGTTCCGTAGACTATGAGATAGTATACGCCTTCAATACCTCCTGAGAGGTCTGGTTCTTCATAGCCGATGATCTCGGCTCCTTCAGGGTTGTCGTAGTCCTCCTCCAGACGATTCAGACAATCTAAGCAAGGGATTTAAGAGTGGGATGAGTACGAGCGTACTCAACAAGTTCATTATAGTTAAGAGGTGTTTAATGCACTAACTACGATATTAGACCAGAAAGTCTAATACCAATGCAGGTTTTGATAAACATTTCTTCAAGGGATTGCTTTTATTTCAAAGAGCTATGTCCAACAGCCTTCACCGGTTTACTAGAACTTCATGGAGCTCCTTTCCGGCCGCGTTCGTAGTTCCAAATCCCGGAACAGGGAGTGACAGGTCATGATTCTTTACACTCTGCAAAGGTGTGTTGCTTTACCCATAAGAGATCTTAACCTTGGTGCCAACCGGGCAGCTTTCCCGTCCACACTTCCTTCGGTGTGAGGCCCGGTATAAGGTCTAGCCAATCATGTTCCTCCGCTACCTCGAACACCCACCCTTTGTTGCACACCCCGACCCTGGGTCCTCGTCGGTCCCATTATTCCCATAGATTTCAGGGTGGACCCCGACCACGACGACAGTCTGGGATCGAACCAAACTCCTTCGCCGGTAGATGCAACCCATCATAGACCGCAATACCGTGGGGACTTAAGGCTTCCCCAGCCTACCGCTTGTTCTTCGAGCGACAAGTGTCTACGGACTATGCCGTGGGGACTTAAGGCTTCCCCAGCCTACCGCTTGCCCTGACAGATACAAGTGTCTACGGTAAAGCGCATCCGTTGATGAACGAGAGGTGGAAACACTTTTGACTACTCCGTCCCACTCCGGATCTTATGGTTAACACGGTTATTACGGCACAAGAATCACTGGCGACATTTGTTGTTTAATCCTAGATGGATATAAACCCTTGCAATGGAACCTCCACCATATCAACACAATCCATGGTTCCATTGCCCACCACATAGTCATATTCATAGTTATGAAAATAGTGGTTTTGCTTTTCATGCGATAGTGATAAACATAGTACTTTGCAAGTAATTTGGTAAAAATACTCAAATGACATGAGCAAGTGATGAACTTGCTCGAACACCGCAAAGTTTTGCAGCTTGGAAGGTGTGGACTGACCCTTGTCCTCTCGTCTCTGAAAAATAGCATCATTGTCCGATAAGGGCAATGGTTAAAGAAGCAATTATGCATGATTCCAGTTTTAGGGTTTGTTCCCCCCTTCCGATGACATTATTATTTCATGTAAGAGGTTAATACTAAGATTGATTTGGAGATACTATATTTAGGGTAAATACAACCTTGAAATGTTGTCAAGGTGTTTTTAAAGTCCAAATGCATTAATGGACTTATTTTTATTATTGAAAATAATATGTGTGAATTGAATGACTATTTAAATCATCAAATTAAGACTCATTCTTAGTTGTCTTCAAAAATTTCCTTTTGTATTTTATTATAATAGAGAATTTAATACTGATCAATTTTCATATTTTTAATTATTTTTTTAGAGCTCTTATCAATTTTCTATTGAATTTCAAAGTTTCTGGTTTTTAATTGAATTGTGAAAAGTCACAATTGCCCCTAGGCCCACCTGTCAGTGGAGCCCAGCGGGTTGGGTTAGACCAGATCGGGTCCAACCGACCCGAGCGGTCGCTTACTCGCTCACCACCCCGCGCCGCCTTGACCTAACCCTAATCCTCTTTCTCTCTGGCGACCTGCGTCGCCCTCACCGTCGCCGGCCGATTCTGGCGGTCTCCGGTCGCCATGGCCCTCGCCATGGGGCACAATCGAACCGCCCTGTGACGGCGATCCTTTCTATCCGCGTCGATCTGGAGCAGACGCCGCTCCCGCTCGTCCTCGACCCTCTTCGCCATGGCTAGGGTTACGGGATCCGCGTGATCCCGCGGCTCCCCGAGCTCCTGGTGTGATGGCGCCGCCGTGGTTGTGCTGCCATGGTGGGGTGGTGCTGTGGCGCCGCCATGGCCTGGCTTGGCCTGGCGCCGCCGCGCCCTGGCGTGTGCCGCCGTGGCCGCCATGGTTGTCTGCCTGCTCGATGATACGTCTCCGACGTATCGATAATTTCTTATGTTCCATGCCACATTATTGATGATATCTACATGTTTTATACATACTTTATGTCATATTTATGCGTTTTCCGGAACTAACCTATTGACGAGATGCCGAAGGGCCAGTTCCTGTTTTCTTCTGTTTTTGGTTCCGTAAATCCTAGTAAGGAAATATTCTCGGAATCGGACGAAATCAAGGCCCAGCATCCTATTTTTCCACGAAGCTTCCAGAACACCCGAGAGTCGCCATAGGGGGGCCACAGGCCCACCACACATGACCCTGGCGCGGTCAAGGGGGGGCCCGCGCCCCCCTATTGTGTCGTCGCCTCGTCGCCCCTCCGACTCCGCCTCTTCGCCTATAAAAAGGTCCCTGACCTAAAACTTCGATACGGAAAAGCCACGGTACGAGAAACCTTCCAGAGCCGCCGCCATCGCGAAGCCAAGATCTGGGGGACAGGAGTCTCTGTTCCGGCACGCCGCCGGGACGGGGAAGTGCCCCGGAAGGCTCCTCCATCGACACCACCGCCATCTTCATCAACGCTGCTTGTCTCCCATGAGGAGGGAGTAGTTCTCCATCGAGGCTATGGGCTGTACCGGTAGCTATGTGGTTCATCTCTCTCCTATGTACTTCAATACAATAATCTCATGAGCTGCCTTACATGATTGAGATTCATATGATGATGCTTGTGATCTCCGGAGACTCCTTGTCCCACGTGTGTAAAGGTGACAGTGTGTAAACCCTGTGGGTCTCTTAGGCTATATTTCACAGAATACTTATTCACTGTTATGAATGGCATAGTGAAGTGCTTATTTATATCTCTTTATGATTGCAATGTGTTTTGTATCACAATATATCTGTGTGCTACTCTAGTGATGTTATTAAAGTAGTTTATTCCTCCCGCACGGTGTAATGGTGACGAGTGTGTGCATCGTGTAGTACTTGGTGTAGGCTATGATTGTGATCTCTTGTAGATTATGAAGTTAACTATTGCTATGATGGTATTGATGTGATCTATGCCTTCTTTCGTAGTGTGAAGGTGACAGTGTGCATGCTATGTTAGTACTTGGTTTGGTTATGTTGATCCGTTATGCACTCTAAGGTTATTTAAATATGAACATTGAATATTGTGGAGCTTGTTAACTCTGGCATTGAGGGTTCGTGTAATCCTACACAGTTAGTGGTGTTCATCATCCAACAAGAGGGTGTAGAGTCTAGCATCTATCTATTTATTCTGTTATGTGATCAATGTTGAGAGTGTCCACTAGTGAAAGTATGATCCCTAGGCCTTGTTCCTAAATACTTCTATCGCTACTTGTTTACTGTTTCTATCGCATCTCTACTCGTCCGCAATATTACCACCATCAACCACACGCCGCTCCCGGGCAAACCACTTTTCTGGTGCCGTTACTACTGCTCATATATATTCATACCACCTGTATTTCACTATCTCTTCGCCGAACTAGTGCACCTATTAGGTGTGTTGGGGACACAAGAGACTTCTTGCTTTGTGGTTACAAGGTTGCATGAGAGGGATATCTTTGACCTCTTCCTCCCTGAGTTCGATAAACCTTGGGTGATCCACTTAAGGAAAACTTGCTGCTGTTCTACAAACCTCTGCTCTTGGAGGCCCAACACTGTCTACAAGAATAGAAGCACCCGTAGACATCAAGCTATTTTCTCGGCGCCGTTGCCGGGAGGAAAGGTAAAAGGCACTCATACTCCGGTCCCGGGTAAAGTACTTTTCTCGTTGCCGTTGTGTGTGTGCTCGAAGCTATTTCCTTTAGATCCTGCAATTGCATCTTTTTGTTTCTTGTTTACACTAGTTAGGCATAATGGACAACAATGAGCTTCTTATTTTATTTCCCGATTTAAGACATGGATGGTTTGATGCAAAAATTAAAAAACCTATGGAATCTTATTTGCATGCTAGTAGTAATATTAGTATGAACGCTTTGAACACCATTGTTGATAATGATATGGAAAATTCTAAGCTTGGGGAGGTCGGTTTTGATGAAAATGATCTTTTTAGTCCCCCAAGCATTGAGGAGAAAATTTACTTTGATGATACTTTGCCTCCTATTTATGATGATTATAATGATAGTGGTCTTTTGGTGCCGCCTGTTATGGAGGATAAATTTGATTATGATTACAATATTCCTCCTATATTTGATGATGAGAATAATAATGATAGCTACTTTGTTGAATTTGCTCCCACTATTACTAATAAAATTGATTATGCTTATGTGGAGAGTAATAATTTTATGCATGAGACTCATGATAAGAATGCTTTATGTGATAGTTATATTGTTGAGTTTGCTCATGATGCTACTGAAAGTTATTATGAGAGAGGAAAATATGGTTGTAGAAATTTTCATGTTACTAAAATGCCTCTCTATGTGCTGAAATTTTTGAAGCTACACCTGTTCTATCTTCCTATGGTTGTTACTTTTCTCCTCATGAACTTGTTTATTTACAAGATTCCTTTTCATAGGAAGCATGTTAGGCTTAAATGTGTTTTGAATTTGCCTCTTGATTCTCTCTTTTGATTCAAATACTATCTCTTGCGAGTGCATCATTAAAACTGCTGAGCCCATCTTAATGGCCATAAAGAAAGAACTTCTTGGGAGATAACCCATGTGTTTATTTTGCTACAGTATTTTTGTTTTATATTTGAGTCTTGGAAGTTGTTTACTACTGTAGCAACCTCTCCTTATCTTAGTTTTGTGCATTGTTGTGCCAAGTAAAGTCTTTGATAGTAAGGTTCATACTAGATTTGGATTGCTGCGCGATAGCATGATTTCTTTGCTTGTCACGAATTTCGACCTCGCTTCTCTCGTAGGTAGCTCATAAAAATATGCCAATTTACGTGCGTGATCCTCGGATATGTACGCAACTTTCATTCAATTTGGGCATTTTCATTTGAGCAAGTCTGGTGCCTCGATAAAATCCATCTTTACGGACTGTTCTGTTTTGACAGATTCTGCCTTTTATTTCGCATTGCCTCTTTTGCTATGGTGGATGAATTTCTTTGTTCCATTAATGTCCATTGGTTTTTGCAATGTCCAGAAGTGTTAAGAATGATTATGTCACCTCTGAACATGTTAATTTTTATTGTGCACTAACCCTCTAATGAGTTGTTTCGAGTTTGGTGTGGAGGAAGTTTTCAAGGATCAAGAGAGGGAAATGATGCAATATGATCAAGGAGAGTGAAAGCTCTAAGCTTGGGGATGCCCCGGTGGTTCACCCCTGCATATTTTAAGAAGACTCAAGCTTCTAATCTTGGGGATGCCCAAGGCATCCCCTTCTTCATCGATAACATTATCAGGTTCCTCCCCTGAAACTATATTTTTATTCCATCACATCTTATGTACTTTGCTTGGAGCGTCGGTTTGTTTTTATTTTTGTTTTGTTTGAATAAAATGGATCCTAGCATTCATTGTGTCGGAGAGAGACACGCTCCGCTGTTGCATATGGACAAATATGTCCTTAGGCTTTACTCATAGTATTCATGGCGAATGTTGAATCTTCTTCGTTAAATTGTTATATGGTTGGAAACGGAAAATGCTACATGTAGTAATTGGTAGAATGTCTTGAATAATGTGATACTTGGCAATTGTTGTGCTCATGTTTAAGCTCTTGCATCATATACTTTGCACCCATTAATGAAGAAACACCTAGAGCTTGCTAAATTTGGTTTGCATATTTGGTCTCTCTAAAGTCTAGATAATTTCTAGTATTGAGTTTTGAACAACAAGGAAGACGGTGTAGAGTCTTATAATGTTTACAATATGTATTTTATGTGAGTTTTGCTGCACCGGTTCATCCTTGTGTTTGTTTCAAATAACCTTGCTAGCCTAAACCTTGTATCGAGAGGGAATACTTCTCATGCATCCAAAATCCTTGAGCCAACCACTATGCCATTTGTGTCCACCATACCTACCTACTACATGGTATTTCTCCGCCATTCCAAAGTAAATTGCTTGAGTGCTACCTTTAAAATTTCCATCATTCGCCTTTACAATATATAGCTCATGGGACAAATAGCTTAAAAACTATTGTGGTATTGAATATGTACTTATGCACTTTATCTCTTATTAAGTTGCTTGTTGTGCGATAACCATGTTCCTGGGGACGCCATCAACTACTCTTTGTTGAATATCATGTGAGTTGCTATGCATGTCCGTCTTGTCCGAAGTAAGAGAGATCTACCACTTTAATGGTTAGAGCATGCATATTGTTAGAGAAGAACATTGGGCCGCTAACTAAAGCCATGAATCATGGTGGAAGTTTCAGTTTTGGACATATATCCTCAATCTCATATGAGAATACTAATTGTTGCCACATGCTTATGCATTAAAGAGGAGTCCATTATCTGTTGTCCATGTTGTCCCGATATGGATGTCTAAGTTGAGAATAATCAAAAGCGAGAAATCCAAAATGCGAGCTTTCTCCTTAGACCTTTGTACGAGCGGCATGGAGGTACCCCTTTGTGACACTTGGTTAAAACATGTGTATTGCGATGATCTCGGTAGTCCAAGCTAATTAGGACAAGGTGCGGGCACTATTAGTATACTATGCATGAGGCTTGCAACTTGTAAGATATAATTTACATGATACATGTGCTTTATTACTACCGTTGACAAAATTGTTTCTTGTTTTCAAAATAAAAGCTCTAGCACAAATATAGCAATCGATGCTTTCCTCTCGCGAAGGACCTTTCTTTTACTTTTATGTTGAGTCAGTTCACCTATTTCTCTCCACCTCAAGAAGCAAACACTTGTGTGAACTCGTGCATTGATTCCTACATACTTGCATATTGCACTTGTTATATTACTCTATGTTGACAATTATCCATGAGATATACATGTTACAAGTTGAAAGCAACCGCCGAAACTTAATCTTCCTTTGTGTTGCTTCAATACCTTTACTTTGATTTATTGCTTTATGAGTTAACTCTTATGCAAGACTTATTGATGCTTGCCTTTAAGTACTATTCATGAAAAGTCTTTGCTTTATGATTCATTTGTTTACTCATGTCATTACCATTGTTTTGATCACTGCATTCATTACATATGCTTACGATCGTATGATCAAGGTTATGATGGCATGTCACTCCAGAAATTATCTTTGTTATCGTTTACCTGCTCGGGACGAGCAGGAACTAAGCTTAGGGATGCTGATACGTCTCCGACGTATCGATAATTTCTTATGTTCCATGCCACATTATTGATGATATCTACATGTTTTATACATACTTTATGTCATATTTATGCGTTTTCCGGAACTAACCTATTGACGAGATGCCGAAGGGCCGGTTCTCGTTTTCTGCTGTTTTTGGTTCCAGAAATCCTAGTAAGGAAATATTCTCGGAATCGGACGAAATCAAGGCCCAGCATCCTATTTTTCCACGAAGCTTCCAGAACACCCGAGAGCCGCCAGAGGGGGGCCACAGGCCCACCACACATGACCCTGGCGCGGTCAAGGGGGGGCCCGCGCCCCCCTATTGTGTCGTCACCTCGTCGCCCCTCCGACTCCGCCTCTTCGCCTATAAAAAGGTCCCTGACCTAAAACTTCGATACGGAAAAGCCACGGTACGAGAAACCTTCCAGAGCCGCCGCCATCGCGAAGCCAAGATCTGGGGGACAGGAGTCTCTGTTCCGGCACGCCGCCGGGACGGGAAGTGCCCCGGAAGGCTCCTCCATCGACACCACCGCCATCTTCATCAACGCTGCTGTCTCCCATGAGGAGGGAGTAGTTCTCCATCGAGGCTATGGGCTGTACCGGTAGCTATGTGGTTCATCTCTCTCCTATGTACTTCAATACAATAATCTCATGAGCTGCCTTACAGGATTGAGATTCATATGATGATGCTTGTAATCTAGATGTCATTATGCTAGTCAAGTGGGTTTTACTTATGTGATCTCCGGAGACTCCTTGTCCCACGTGTGTAAAGGTGACGAGTGTGTGCACCGTGTGGGTCTCTTAGGCTATATTTCACAGAATACTTATTCACCGTTATGAATGGCATAGTGAAGTGCTTATTTATATCTCTTTATGATTGCAATGTGTTTTGTATCACAATATATCTGTGTGCTACTCTAGTGATGTTATTAAAGTAGTTTATTCCTCCCGCACGGTGTAATGGTGACAAGTGTGTGCATCGTGTAGTACTTGGTGTAGGCTATGATTGTGATCTCTTGTAGATTATGAAGTTAACTATTGCTATGATGGTATTGATGTGATCTATGCCTTCTTTCGTAGTGTGAAGGTGACAGTGTGCATGCTATGTTAGTACTTGGTTTGGTTATGTTGATCTGTTATGCACTCTAAGGTTATTTAAATATGAACATTGAATATTGTGGAGCTTGTTAACTCCGACATTGAGGGTTCGTGTAATCCTACATAGTTAGTGGTGTTCATCATCCAACAAGAGGGTGTAGAGTCTAGCATCTATCTATTTATTCTGTTATGTGATCAATGTTGAGAGTGTCCACTAGTGAAAGTATGATCCCTAGGCCTTGTTCCTAAATACTGCTATCGCTACTTGTTTACTGTTTTACTACATCTCTACTGTCCGCAATATTACCACATCAACCACACGCCAGTCCTGGGCAAAGCACTTTTCTGGTGCCGTTACTACTGCTCATATATATTCATACCACCTGTATTTCACTATCTCTTCGCCGAACTAGTGCACCTATTAGGTGTGTTGGGGACACAAGAGACTTCTTGCTTTGTGGTTACAGGGTTGCATGAGAGGGATATCTTTGACCTCTTCCTCCCTGAGTTCGATAAACCTTGGGTGATCCACTTAAGGGAAACTTGCTGCTGTTTTACAAACCTCTGCTCTTGGAGGCCCAACACTGTCTACAAGAATAGAAGCACCCGTAGACATCACTCGACCCCGGGTAAGTTCGCCATCTCTCCCTCTCTCTTGTGTGCTTGTTCTTCTTCCTCCTCCCTTAGTTCTGGTCACAGCTTCTCCTCCTCGTGGAGAGGATAGCCGTGCTCATGCTGCTCTGTGGCCGTGCTTACTGTCTGCTTGCGTCGCTGCGGTGTTGCGTGTACTCTGTCTGTGCTGCTTATGCTCGATGTGCTTGCTTGTGCTGTCTGTGCAAGATTGCTAAGCTATGTGCCTGTGAAAGCTTGCTTTACTTGCTAGAATTCTTCCCTGTGCCTCTGTTCTTGGTTCTATGCTTGCTCGACATCAAATGTGTTCATATATACTTGCTCCGGCTTGAGTTCTGTGTGTATTACTTGCAATTTTGCAAGTGCCAGAGTATTAGTGTGCTGTTCCTTGTGTTCAAATTCATGAGCATGCTCAATTGAGCATTGCAGTTGGCTTAACTGTATGATTCAATGATTACTGGTATGTGCTTTATTTGTTTAGCAAGATCCAGTGGTTCATCAAGCCCTTGATGTGCTTCTGGATACAATCATATGATTATTACTATAGTATCTGTTTATTCAGTTAAAGTTTGGGTGTAAATCTTCAGTGGCTAGCTCATTTCTGATGCTATGCTTGCTTATAGCCATCTGTATCAAGTGTTAGCAAGCTCTGGTGAGCCTCTGATCATCATTTGCTTGATGATTAGTTGTTATGCTTCTGGCAGTGCCTATCTGGTGCTCATTCTGGTATCTGTGTGACACATACACTTGTGCTAGTGAGGTTTATTGCTTACTCAAGATTTATCTGTTGCTTGCAGTGATCCTCTGGATCATGTGCAAGGTTCTGGTGCAGTGTTACTCGTGTAATTCATTTATCTCTGTTACCTTGCTTAATTGGTTAGATAAATGATGTGAACTGCCTTGCAGTGATGATCATATGAGTTGATTTAGTAGAACTGGAGGGATGCCAACTTCTGTTGGGTACCCTGGCTCCCTTTTGAACCCATCTGGGTAATGATAGATGTGCTGAGCTTAACTGTGGTTTTTTGTGGTGTGGTTGAGGTAGCCCTGACAGTAAATTATTGCTGTTAGGGTAGCTCCACCTATGTTGGCTTTCTGTGATGAATAGATGCTCACTGGCTAATCACTTGGTGAATTACCAGTAGCTTTGGTGTTGATAAACAAGATAGGCACATGTTGCCTATCAATCTGATGGTATAGCTAGACTATTAGGTGCTTGGTGGATCTGGATGGCTACATAGGGCTAATTCCATGCTGGATTTCTCTGGTTGTGACACTGTGTTGTCACAACCAGTGTTCCCTGGTTTGATTTCCTTCTAGCCTTAGTTGTATCTGCTGGCACCAATTGGTTTAGCAACCAAATGATGATACATCCAGGGTTTCATACCCTTTTTGCTGATGTGATGCATGAGTGTACTTAATTATGAGCAAAACCATGGTTTTCTCATGCTTATCTGGTATACCTCACTCCAGCTCCAAGATTTGTGGTTGATGTAGAGGTTTGCTTCTGTGTTGATCTTATGGTTGATTTGCTTGCCCTACTCCTCCTGGTGAGCTTGTGAAGCTTGATTTGATTCAGGTGATGGTGGAATAGTTGAACAGCAGTGGCTGTTCTTCTGTTCTTGCTGTTCTTGGTTTGCTGTTCTTGCTACTGGTTACTTACCCTGGTGCCTTGTCGATGGAATGGTTAGGGTTTAGCTGTGAAAAGCTTAAATATGGCCAGCCTTTGCTTCCCTGGTCGACAGCACCACATCTCACCCTGATGACTCACTGTGTGTGTGTGTGTTGCATGCACACAGCCATGTGAGCAGGCTGTGTGTGTGTGTCTGCTGATGCTCTGCACTTGGCTGTGAGAGTGGATCAGCTCGGCAGACTTGATATTATCCACCAATTCCATTTCTTTCTAACCTGCTAAGTGGCTTTGCCACTTGGCTTAATGCTTTGCTTGTTGTGTGTGTGTGCAGGGATCAAGAAGATACTCAAGATGAACTCAAGATCATCTTGATCAAAGATTCCATGAAGATCACAGTGTAGTTTAGGTCATTTAAATAACTTGTAATTTTCCTTTTTTCTGTTTCTATTTATTCAATTCTTGTAATGTATTGTAATTCCATAATTCAATTCTGAATATTGTAAAGACAGTGTATTATGTGTGTGATTATCAATAAAGCTCAAGTTTTCCTTAATGAGCTTTATGTAATTGTTGTATTACTTATATTCTTGCTTAATGATAATTGTTTGTTAAATTATCTCAAATTTGAATTATGTGATAATCATTTCATGTTTGAATTTGAAATTCAAATTCAAAGTTGGTTTGAATTCATTCAAACAACTTAACTTGTAATTCAATCATGCAACTTAAGATTTTAATGCAATATCACTTCTCTCTTCTCAAAACCCTAATTTAGATAAGTAAGAACAAGTTCATCGCACTCTCGAAACCCTAACCCTGTAAGGTGTCGAGAGAGAAACCTGTCCCCCTTTGATGCAGTTTTGTTTTAAAAGCGCGAAATTTCCCCGTAATTTACAATGCAATGCACATCCCTTTCTAAAAACTTCCCCTCGATCGTCTCTAAACCTGGGACATTACAGCCTTTCCCCCTTAAAGAAAACTTCGTCCCGAAGCTGTGGTGGTAATACCTGAAAAGTTCGGGGTATGTTTTCCTCAGGTCTTCCTCCTTTTCCCAGGTGGCTTCTCTCTCGGGATGATGCTTCCATTGTATCTTGCAATACTTTATCGCTCGATTCCTGAGTTGTTTCAGTTCTCCTCGAGAATCTTCGCCGGCTTCTCGATGTATGTCAAATCTGGTTGTAACTCGAGCTCTTCATGTGATACTGGTTCATCTGGGGTCTTCAAACATTTTCTGAGTTGCGACACATGGAATACGTTGTGAACCTGAGATAACCTTCCCGGTAGTTCCAATTCGAACCCTCGGTTTTGACTCCGAATCTTGAAAGGTCCGATGTACCTAGGGCTTAGCTTTCCTTTTACTCCAAACCTCTGAAGGCCTTTCATCGGGCTCACCTTAAGATATACCATGTCTCCAACTCGTGGCTCCCAAGTTCTCCTCTTTTGATCGGCATAACTCTTCTGTCGGCTCTGGGCTATCTTGAGCCTATCCCTGATAATGTCAATGATTTGTTGCTTTTCCTTGACATAATCAGGGTTAAACTCTTTGCTTACTCCGGCTTCATACCAACATATCGGTGATCTACACTTTCTTGCATACAAGGCTTCGAACGGTGCCATCTTGATGCTGCTTTGATAGCTGTTATTGTATGAGAACTCTGCTAGTGGCAAGTGCTCCTCCCATGATCCTCCGAAGTCTAGGGCACAAGCCCTAAGCATATCCTCTAAGATCTGGTTGGTTCTCTCGGTTTGTCCACCTGTCTGAGGATGATAGGCGGTACTATAGTCCAGCTTGGATCCTAAAGCTTCGTGTAATTGCTTCCAAAATGCTGACGTGAACACGGATCCTCGATCCGACACGATCTTTTTGGGTACTCCATGTTTACTCACGATCTCTTTGATGTAAAGATCGATGAGTTTCTCTCCTTTATCTTGCTGGTTCACCGCTAAGAAATGTGCACTTTTCGTCAACCGGTCCACGATTACCCATATCATGTCTTTCTTTTTATTAGTCATGGGTAGTCCGGTGATGAAATCCATTACTATCTCCTCCCATTTCCATTCTGGAATAGGTAAATGTTGTAATTTCCCTGCCGGACTCTGATGTTCAGCTTTCACTCTTTGGCAGGTGTGGCATTCCGCCACGTATTGAGCTATTTCTCTGTGGTGACCCAGCGTACCACTGCATGGTGTAGTACACAAGTCGTTGACATAACACAAGTGAAACACCGTTCCACTCATATTACATCTCTCAGAGTGGTACAACAGAAACATATGCGAGTCCAAGGTATGTCTATAGAAGTACACACGAGCTGTTTACATAAGATCAACACAACCTCCTACTTTACGGTGAGGTAAAACTTCAAATAAAGCTCCAGAAGAACGACTCGTAGTCTATCTTATTGCTAACTCAAGTTCAAGAGCTACTTGGCTTGCTATAGAACTCTAGCTACTTAGGTGCTAGGATTAGGGAAATGTTCCCTTCTATTACTAATCTAAGTCTCCACTCTAGCTGATGCACAAGTTGACTCCATTGACTTCTTTGACTGGATTCTCCATCTTGTTGCAGTTGACTCCTTTGTCTTCGAGTTCCACGGTAGTTTCTCCTTTGGTATCTTGATCTAAGAAGGGGGTTCAAATGGGATAGAATGAGTACGAGCGTACTCAGCAAGTTCATATTAGGAAATATGTGTATCATGCACTAGCTACAGCCCATAGACCAGGAAAGTCATAGGCCAATGCAAGTTTTCATAAACATTTCTTCAAAAGGTTTATTTTATTCGAAAAACTATGCCCGTCAGTCTTCACAGGTTGACTAGAACTTCGTGGAGTTCCTTTCTGCCGTTCGCAGTTCCGTTCCG
>NC_061511.1:195415588-195492393 GCF_022539505.1 Lolium rigidum | reverse complement strand
TATTCTTTGTCTCCCCTTGTGTCGAATCAATAAATTGGGTAATACTTCCCTCGAAGACTGTTGCGATCCCCTATACTTGTGGGTCATCAGACGCCCGTGGCGATGGCGTCGCCGCCATGGCCGCCGCCTCGCTCCGGCCAGCTCCGAGCTCCCCCGCCGTAGCCACCTACCAAACCAGAACCGCCGCGCGCAGATCTATCGATCTGTCCGCGTGGTTTCCCCCATCTCTTCCTCTCCTAGTAGATCGCCCCCCTCTGGATCTCGTGGAGAATCGCCTCTGGCGATTGACGATCTCCGGCGAGCTCTCATCCTCGCCAACGACGTGTGCGCCTCCGAGACTGACCTGGCGCAGGTGCTGCTTGCAGTACTTGTGCCGTCGTCTCTGGTGCTCTGCTACGGTGGTGTTGGGTTCGCCGGTGTAACGTCGGCGCCTACCCTGGACTTGCAGCTGTTAGGGCCGCGCGAGCACTGCCTCGCCATGCCCTAGCCTCTGCTTCCAGGCGCAAGTAAGTACTTCATCTCCTCCTTCTCTTCTGTGCACCTCCCTTGCTACTTGTTCTTCTTCCTCCTCATGCTCTCGTTGCTCTCCGGTGATCCCGTGATCACACGAGCTATGCCATAGTTGCTTAACCTTCCAGTCGTTGCTACCTACTGCAAGCTCATGGCCAATTTACCGCATTCGGTAATGGCCGGTGTTGCTTTGCTTGCGATTCATGCTTTACTTGCTTCTCTGCTGCTCCTAGCATGCTTCGTGCTTGCCAGGCTCTGTTGTGCTTGCTTATGAACTTGCTATGCCATGCTATACTTGATTATGGCTTGCTTGTGCTTACTGGCATATCATGCTTGCTTGTCTAGGTGTACTTGTGATGTATCAGTGACACTTGTGTGTGCCAGTGGTGCCTGTGATATGCTTCTGTGCTTCCTATGCAAGCTAATGATCCATTGGATCATTCATTGCTTGTTGGCTAGCTTATCTGTGTGGCTTGACTTGATTCAATTGATCCATTTGATCAATGAAATGTCAGTGACTAAACTGTGTTGCCTTATATTATGCTACTGTCAGTACTAAGCATGGATCTGTGATAAATTCATGTTTGTATTAATTAAATTATGATGAACTGCTTATGCAGTAATGATTTAAATGACTTGCTTGCAAATGAATCTGCTATTCATGATGGTTTAGCAAGCAAATGAATCTGAATCCATTCCTGGGTAATGATGTGCTATAGTTGGCTTTCTTCTATTTGGTGCTAAGTGTGATGTGACCTCAGTAGCCTTGCCTGATGAAAATCTAGGGTTTACTGATGGTTCATAGCTTAGGATTTACTGTGTAGTCTTATTAGCTGCTAATCCTTGCAATTCATCTACTGGTGCTATTTGTGCATGTGATCTGGCTAGTATATGCATCTGTGCATGTGTGCTAGTTTCTGTGTACAAGATCTGTACCTAGATGCTTTCTATTTTTAGTAGCTTTTTGAATGGCAGTAATCCTTGGTGAAAACCAAGTGATGATTTCCCTTTGAGCATCTGCTCAATCCCATGACTATGTCATGCATAATGGATGGATTGGATCCACTGGATCCAGTCCAGGAACTTGGTATACCTTGTTCCAGCTCCTAGTGTGAAATATTTGGTTGATGCAGACTTGGGGTTTTTGTGCACAGCCCTTCACCTCCAGTTTCTGGTTGAGCTTCTCAGGTCACCATGATTCCTGGGGGCTAAGTGGTTGTGTTGGTTTCTCGTTCTTGAGTATGAACTGGATGAACCGGTGCTTGTTCTTACCGCACCCTTACCCGGTGATTTGCATATGTGGTCGACTCGTCATGGTTCTAGGGTTTGTGTGCTATTTATATGGTCTCTACTTCTTCCCTGGCCATGACACACAAGCCTGGTTACTTTATGACTCACCTCTTGCATTGCCTTGCTGTTGCTTGGCTAGCAACAGCCTTCATATGGTGAAACTTGAGCCCCTGTGGCTTGCTCAGTGATGGTCTGCCTATGCCTATCTTGTGCTGTCCAGAAATTTGGACAATCACAAGTGTCAATGACACTATGCTAACTGACCAAACTGAATATATGCAGCTTCTAATCCCCCTGGCTAGTTTCTTTGTTTATTTTTGCAGGTTTTTGGAAAGTGAAGATGACCATGAAGAATCCTCCAAGTCATTAGTCTAGAATTTTAGTGTAGGATCCAATTATGTAATCTTCTTTTTATTTCTGTTTATTTTTCCTTTAATGCTTGTATCCAGAATATTGTAAAGACAATGTATGTGTGTGTGTATATCAATAAAGCTCAAGTTTTTCTTATGAGCTTTTTGGTTTATGTAATATTTATATTCTGAATTAATATTGTATTTAATATTCAATGTGAAATTCAAAGTCATTTGATTTCATTATTTGTTTTTGAATGATGAATTCATATTTATACTCCCTCCGTTCCTTTCTATAGTGCCTATTGTTTTTTGGCACGGAAATTAGCGCAAGCCATTTTTTTACACAAAAACCCCATAGCGATATCACAGACAAAATAATAAACTGAAAACAGATCTTAGAAATACATGACCATATCGGTTTCCAGATTTTCTGGACTTGACCTGATCGGTGGAAGGGGTTCTTTGCAAAAAAAACATAGATTTACTCTTATATTCTGAAACAAATGCGAAAAAACAATAGGCATTATAGAAAGGAACGGAGGGAGTATTGTTTACTGCTTATTGTTAAATGTATTAACACTTGTCAAATGAAATCAACTCCCAAAATCAATAAGATACAAAAGAGATCATGTCGAAATTTCCCTAACTCACATTGCCTAACCCTAAGTGCAAAATGAGAGAGAACCTCGACCCCTCTTAGGTTTAGTTGCAATAAGGCGTGAAAATTTCCCCGTTTTGCGATGCAATGCACATCCCATTTCTAAATCTACCTTTCGTTGTTCCTATGTTCTGGGTTATTACACAGGCCTAGACCGAAAACCCAACTCGGCATGTATTTGTAGGGGCTGAAAGAGCGAACTGAATATCAAACTCTATTCATGGCGCGCTGAAATTTCAGATCGAGCTAACTGCTTCCGTGGGTACAACCAAACAAATTCGCCGGAATCCAACCAAATTCCAGCGAGCCCGCGACGGTGTGGGGCAACACGGGCGGGGCAGAGCAGGGCCGGGGCTATCCGAGGCAGGGCTGCCGGGGCGAGGCAGGGCAGGCCGGGGAAGGGGCGCGACCGGGGCGGAGCAGGGCGGGGCGCAGCCGAGCTGTGCGGAGCAGGGCGCGGGCAGGGCGGGCGCGGCCAGGGCGGGCCCTGGTTCGCGGCCCTCGTCGTTTAATCCGCGGGAGCGACCTCCTCTGTTTCGGTTTCATCGCTAGCTCCTCAGTCAATTCAGCAGCTTGCTTGCTTAAGCTAGCTAGCTAGCTTATGAATAGATCCAGCAGCCTGCTTGCTTGGTAGTTCGATTAGCTAGATGATCCCTGTTTTATACTCAAACGTCTTGCACTCTATCATAATCAAAAACTAAAGTTGCAGCGCAGTGGTCTGCTGCTTATACTACTGCCTGCTTCCTGTATCATTTTAGAAACAAAATCCAGCAAGCAGGGCGGGCGCGGCCGGTGCGGGGCAGGGCGAGGCGGGCGACGCGGGGAAGGCCGACGCGGGACCGGGCGGGGCTGGGCGTGGCCAGGCGGCACGGGGCGAAGCAGGCCGGGGTGGCTGGAGGAAGAAGGAGGAGGAGGCAAGGAAAAAAAAAGCTGATATGTGGGTCCACTGGCATATTTAGGAATATACCTTTTTACAGTTTTAGTTTACGGGCTCTGCTCTGCGCTAGCCATTTTTCGACTCGTAAACACGAGTTCGGTGAATTGAACTCCAAGTTTTCAGTTTGCGTTTCTACCGGTGCATAGTTTCTAGAGAATTGTTGAACGGGTTAAGTGCACGAGGAGTAGGACACAAGTCTTACATTAAGTGGGATGGCATTCATTAGGTAGTTGGACGAACTGCACCGTGTACGAAGAATCATGCCAACTTACGAGTACATTATTCATGCGCACCATCATAGGAAATGCGTGAAAATCGACAAAACGACCTCACACACGAAGCTTGGCATAGTAAATTTATTTTAAAAATATATTTCTGATCTAAGCCTTTAGCTCCACGCCGTACACAACAAGGAAAGGGGATGTCAATTGAAAGGTAGAAAGAAGCTGATGGAAGTGTGGAGTTAGAAGATGTTCATGCCATGGAGAAGTGCATGAGACCTTTGTGGATTCCACGTCATGCCCTAAGGCATGGAGCCTCTAGAACATGGTGGCCAACAGTTTAATATGTCCATATCAAGGAGCGGGGCGTGGACCTACAACAACCGCCACACCCCCGTGTAGAGTGTGGACAATGATAGTATTTTTTCAAATTCATATGCAACCCATGTGTGTTACTTGATGGAACAGGTAGCGACATGAATGCTTCGATATCTCGATTACCGATGTGTGGTGGTTATAAATAAACCTTGTCATGTGCTTATCACAACCAAAAATGATGATGTTGGCTATGATATAGCCATGACCTAAACAATTTAATTATATGACACTATCCAGCTCTTCGTGGAGACATTAGGAACGCTCGTCTAAGACCGGAACATCCTTATCTCCTCTCGCAGCTATGGTCAACCTTGTCACGATGCATGGTAAAAATCTAAAGATCCAATAAGAAGTTTCGGTTGGGCTCTTAGCCATGGATACCCTCAAGGACAAAGGAGAACCTTTTCCAACCGACCGCCATGAACGTGCTAGGTTATGTAGAAGCATATGCCAATTGAGCCACAGATCCTGATGCTTCCAAGCCCTATAATGTTCGATGATTTTAATGACATTGCAAATAAACTTCAAATAAGTGCAAAACCATAGCTACATGGTGTGGGATAATATGGACCTAACAATGGTTAGGCTCTACCCTTGTTGGGGCGTTTGGCTTTTTCTGAAAACTATGACCAGTCACTCTGTGCTTAAATAGGGGCATTATTTTATAGCACGCTATGCAACAACCATATAATTAATGCATTTTCATGCGTTTCAATGTTGCATTATAGGCAATCATATACTCCCTCCATTCCAATGAATAAGGTGCTCATTTTTTGTATTTTTTCTTGACTAAAAATTACTCTAAATATATATAAGAAATTGGTGTAAAATTAGCATTATTAGAAAGTCTTTTTTCAATATGAATCCAACAATACTAATTACGTACAATATAGTTAAGATTTTATTGCTCTATTTTTCATTCACAGTTTGTTTTGGAATACGCGTGTGCCTTATTCATTGAACCGGAGGTAGTATCATTCTGAGCATGTGCTCTCACCATGACCCATAGCAGACGTTGATGGTGAAATGGTGTGGCCTCGGGGGAGGCGAAATGAGGTGAGAATGTTAGAAAGGAAAAGTGCGGCCCATGGGAAACGATGGCGTTGCCGGAGTAGCGTTATCGATGGAGAGGTACGGCTCGTGGCTGTAGTCTTTGGAGCACGAACACTTCTTCCTGTGTGGCGGAGCACGAGCACTTCTTCCTTTGCGGCGGAGCACGCACACTTCGACAGAGTGAACAGTGAAGCATGGCAGACGTGTGGAGATTAAGAGGCGACAGAATTCGTAGAGAAACGAAGTTGCTGAACGGATTAAGATCATATGATCGTGATAATTAATTATTCATTCGCACCATCCTGTGCAACACATGCGTTCAGAAGGAATTGCGGCGACACGAATGTGTCGCTCCGTTGGTCAACCGCACCTCGCGGTTCCAAACGGCCCGAAGGTTACGATGGCAAGGGGCCGTGGTATGCGCGAGGAGGTGGGGAAAGTCATAAAGGAAAATTGCGGCCATGGAAACGACGGCGTTACCGGAATAGCATGATCGACGGGGAGGTAGGGGTCGTGGGTCGTGGGCTCTTGGCTGTGATCTCTGGAACACTGAAATTTCTTTCTTTGCGGAGGAGCACGCTCATTTCAGCGGAGTGAACAGTGAAGCACGGCAGACCTGAGACGCGACAGAGTTTGCAGCGAAACGAAGTTGCTGAACGAGTGAAGATTATGCTGATCGTGCCAATTATTCATGGGCACCATCCTGTGTAACACATGTGCTCAGCCGGAATTGTGGAGACACGAATGTGTCGCTCCGTTAGTCAGCCACGCCTCGCGGTTCCAGATGAAGCATGCCGTCTGGGTATCATCGCCAGACCAGAAAATTGTGTATCTAATACCTCCTATACCTAGAGGACCTAATCCTATGATATTGTACCAGTGTGCATTTGCGTGGAGACATGCGGCTGATATGTCCAACACCCGGCAATCCTCGTCTCCTCTCACGACTCTCGCCAAGCGTGGCATGTGCATGACAAAAATCTGAAGATCTAAAGAAGAGACCCAGGTAAGTTAGTTGTCATGGTTACCCTCAAGGATGGAGGAGAATTCTCATCTAACTGACCACCGGACCCTTGTTAGTTTATCTACAAGCCCGTGTCAATCGAACCGCAAATCCTGATGCTTCCAAGTCCTACAATGCTCAGCGATTTGAACGGAATTGCAAAGGGGATTCCAACAAAGTGTGAAACTTATGTTGGTACGTGGTACGAGCTAATATGAATCGAGCAAAGGTTATGCTCTACCCCTTTTCGGCCTCGGTATGTATGTGGTTTTTTCTGCGAACAGTGACCATTTGCTCTCTCTCTTCTCCTGCTTAAATAGGGACACCATCGTATAACAATCAAGTTGTACAATAACCATGTGATAAATGTTCTTTTTTTCCTGCGGTTCAATATTGTAATAAGGGCCACAAAGGCAACCATGTATGGTTGTGAGCATGTGCTCTCGCTATGACCCATGGTAGGCGTTTTGATTTTATATACTGGTTTTTTTCGAGTAAAAGTATATAGCAAAGTTCACAATGTAGGTATGTAGATCACCATGCTTTGATAAATGCTTTGAATTAAGTTTCTTCATCCTTAACGAGTATAAACGGGCTATTGAACAAAAATCACTGAACTATAATGTGGTAAAATCCAAGGCTAATTCCTTTACATCAACAAATCATAGCTAGTATGTTGTGTTGTTACATTACCAGCCTCACTGCTAATCAGCGCCTTCTCATGCGCCAATTATGTGCTCGCCACCCACACACACCAGTACATCACCCATGTCTATTGTGTTGGAGAAGACAATGTATCGTCACAAAAAATACTTTCTCGTCTATGGAGAGTCATGACCATGTGACAGTATATTACTACAACATCCTATGCAATGCATGTCTGCAGATGGAACTGATGGGCATGCGAAAGGCAATGATTGTGGCATCCACGATAAGAGGTGGGAAAAATTAAAAAGAAGAGTGCCCCATAGGCCCATGCGAAATGACGGTTGTGCGAGTGGCGTGATCTATGGGAAGGTTGGGCATGAGGCTATGGGCTCCAGAGTGCATGCACTTCGATAGAGTGAGGCACGGCGGCACCGTAGATCGCGTGAAGAGTTAGACTTCAACTTCATTGGATGGATGGCTACGCTCCGTCGGCACGCACGCTGGTTCGGATGAGGCGATGACTTCGCACGCGGTTGCTTGTGGGTTGGCAGAGGGCGACAGCGCGTGGACTGGCCGTCGTCTTTACTAGCACGGGCAGCGGCCGCGCTCGAGTGGCAGTGCCGCGTGTGGATGCACGGCTGGATGAGCGAGAGAGCGCGCGAGGAGGGAATCGTCGACGGTGAAATGGCCTGGCCTCGGGGGAGGCGAAAGGATATCGGAAAAGTTAGAAAGGAAAGTGCGGCAAGGGCCCATGGGAAACGACGGCGTTGTCGGAGTAGCGTGATCGACGGGGTAGGGCTTGTGGTTGTGGCCTCTGGAGCACGCACACTTCTTCTTTGCGAGGAGCTCGCACACACCGACTGACTGAACAGTGAAGCACGGCAGATGTGTGGAGATTCAGAGGTGACAAAGTTTGCAGAGAAACCAAGTTGTTGAACGGGTTAAATTCATGCGCACCATCCTGTGTAACATGGAATTGCATCGCTCTGTTGGTCAACCATGCCTTGCAGTTCCAAATGAAGCATGTCGTGTGAGTATCGTCGCTAGCTATGAATACCTTGAATCTAATACCTCCTAGATCTGGAGGACCTACTCCTATGATATTACCCCATTGTGCATTTGTGTGGAGACATGCGGGATGATATGTCCAACACCCGACAATCCTCGTCTTCTCTCACGACACTCGCCAAGTGTGGCATGTGCATGACAAAAATCTGCAGATCTAAAGAAGAGTGTGGCAGAAGCTTATTGTCATTGATACCTTCAGGGATGGAGGAGAATCCTCATCTAACTGACCACCAAAACCTTGATATTTTATGTACAAGCACATGCCACTCGAGCCACAAATCCTGACGCTTCCAAGTCCTACAATGCTCGATGATTTGAACGGCATTGCAAAGGGAATTACAACAAAGTGTGAAACTTATGTTGGTATGTGGTATGAGCTAATATGGACGGAGCAAAGGTTGCACTCTACCCCTTGTCTGCCTCACTATGCATGTGGCCTTTTCTGCAAACTATGGCCGCTCGCGCTATCTTCTCCTCCTTAAATAGGGACACTTTATTTTTTTTTCGAGAGTACATCAATGATGTACGATATTTTTATAAAAAGGTAGAAATTTAATTTATAAGAAAATGATATGCATTGCAACAGTGGCAACCAGACTCCCTCCGAACACACTGTCCTACTACTCTCAAATAAATTTTGATGGATGCTTTTTATTGCATATCACATTGTGCAACAACCATGTGATGAATGCTTTTTCATGCGATTCAATATTGCAATAAGGACCACATGGGCAACCATATATCATTGTGAGTGTGTGCTCTCACCATGACCCATGGTAGACATTTCGATTTTATGTACTGATTTTCAAGTAAAAGTATATAGCAAAGTTCACAATGTAAATTATGTGTCATCATCCTTAACGAGTAGAAATTGTCGTGTATTAAAAAAACACTGAACTATGATGTGATAAAATCTCCGTCTAACTCCCTTGCATCAACATGAAAGAGATAGTAACCATAGCTACCATGTTGTGTTGTCACATGTGGTCGCCACCCACCCACATGAACTCTTTCTATTGTGTTGGAGAAGACAATGTATCGTCACAAAAAATCATTTCTCGTCTATGGAGAATCGTGACCATGTGACAGTACATTACTACAACATCATATGCAATGCATGTGTGAAGACGGAACTGATGGGCATGCGAAAGGAACGGATTGTGGCATCCACGACAAGCGGTGGGAAAATCAGAAGGAGAGTGTGCCATAGGCCCACGCGAAATGATGGTGTTGCGCGAGTGGCGTGATCAATACGAAGGTTGGGCATGAGGCTATGGGCTCCAGAGCACTTCGGTGGAGTGAGGCATGGCGTCACCTTGTTTAGACGTGTGAAGATTCATAGTTCAAGTTCATAAGAGCATCTTTTGCAGAGCCCGTAAACTGGGCAAAACCAAATAATAACTACCGATTTACGGGTTAAGTTCAGAAAATAGCGCAGATCAGTCACCGTAAACGAGCCAAAACCGAAAAAACTTTTTCAGGCCTAGACCGGAAACCCAACTCGACATGTATTTGTAGGGGCTGAAAGGGCGAACTGAACATCAAACACTATTCATGGCGTGCTGAAATTAATTTCAGATCAGCTAACTACTTCCGTGGGTACAGCCAAGCAAATTCGCCGGAATCCAACCAAATTCCAGCGAGCCCGCGGCGGTGTGGGGCAACACGGGCGGGGCGGAGCAGGGCCGGGGCTATCCGAGGTGGGGCTGGCCGGGGCGAGGCAGGGCAGGGCAGGGCAGGCCGGGGCGGGGCACGGTCGGGGCGGAGCAGGGCAGGGCGCGGGCGGGGCGGGCACGTCCAGGGCAGGCCCTGGTTCGCGGCCCTCGTCGTTTAATCCGCGGGAGCCAGCTGGAGCTCTTTCCCGGCCTAGAATGGCCTTGCCACTTGTGAGGAATCCATTCCTACCGCTTATCAAGCAAACCCTGTCCTGTGGTGAAAGAAAAAAGAAATGTACCTTCGCCCGGACCAGGACCTGGAAATGGAAAACAAACCTACTATAATACGAACCTCCTCTGTTTCGGTTTCATCGCTAGCTCCTCAATCGATTCAGTAGCTTGCTTGCTTAAGCTAGCTAGCTAGCTTATGAATAGATCCAGCAGCCTGCTTGCTTGGTAGTTCGATTAGCTAGATGATCCCTGTTTTATACTCAAACGTCTTGCACTCTATCATAATCAAAAACTGAAGTTGCAGCGCAGTGGTCTGCTGCTTATACTACTGCCTGCTTCCTGTATCATTTTAGAAACAAAATACAACAAGCAGGGCGGGCGCGGCCGGTGCGGGGCAGGGCGACATGGGGCAGGCCGGCACGGGACCGGGCGGGGCTAGGCGTGGCCAGGCGGCACGGGGCGAAGCAGGCCGGGGTGGCTGGAGGAAGAAGGAGGAGGATGCAAGGAAAAAACAAAAAAAATAGCTGATATGTGGGTCCACTAGCATATTTAGAAGTATACTTTTTTACAGTTTTAGTTTACGGGCTCTGTTCTGCGCTAGCCTTTTTTGATCCGTAAACACGAGTTCGGTGAAATGAACTCCAAGTTTTCAGTTTGCGTTTCTACCGGTGCATAGTTTCTAAAGAATTGTTGAACGGGTTAAGTGCCCGAGAGTAGGACACAAGTCTTACATTAAGTGGGATGGCATTCATTAGGTAGTTGGACGAACTGCACCGTGTACGAAGAATCATGCCAACTTACGAGTACATTATTCATGCGTACCATCATAGGAAATGCGTGAAAATCGACAAAACGAACTCACACACGAAGTTTGGCATAGTAAATTTATTTTAAAAATATATTTCTGATTTAAGCCTTTAGCTCCACGCCGTACACAACAAGGAAAGGGGATGTCAATTGAAAGGTAGAAAGAAGCTGATGGAAGTGTGGAGTTAGAAGATGTTCATGCCATGGAGAAGTGCATGGGACCTTTGTGGATTCCACGTCATGCCCTAAGGCATGGAGCCTCTAGAACATGGTGGCCAACAGTTAAATATGTCCATATCAAGGAGCGGGGCGTGGACCTACAACAACCGCCACACCCCCGTGTAGAGTGTGGACAATGATAGTATTTTTCCAAATTCATATGCAACCTATGTGTGTTACTTGATGGAACAGGTAGCAACATGAATGCTTCGATATCTCGATTACCGATGTGTGCTGGTTATAAATAAACCTTGTCATGTGCTTATCACAACCAAAAATGATGATGTTGGCTATGATATAGCCATGACTTAAACAATTTAATTATATGACACCATCCAGCTCTTCGTGGAGACATTAGGAACGCTCATCTAAGACCGGAACATCCTTATCTCCTCTCGCAGCTATGGTCAACCTTGTCACGATGCATGGTAAAAATCTAAAGATCCAAAAAGGAGTTTCGGTTGGGCTCTTAGCCATGGATACCCTCAAGGACAAAGGAGAACCTTTTCCAACCGACCACCATGAACGTGCTAGTTTATGTAGAAGCATATGCCAATTGAGCCATAGATCCTGATGCTTCCAAGCCCTATAATGTTCGATGATTTTAATGACATTGCAAATAAACTTCAAATAAGTGCAAAACCATAGCTACAAGGTGTGGGATAATATGGACCTAACAATGGTTAGGCTCTACCCTTGTTGGGGCGTTTGGCTTTTTCTGAAAACTATGACCAGTCACTCTGTGCTTAAATAGGGGCATTATTTTATAGCACGCTATGCAACAACCATATAATTAATGCCTTTTCATGCGTTTCAATGTTGCATTATAAATCATATACTCCCTCCATTCCAATGAATAAGGTGCTCATTTTTTGTATTTTTTCTTTGACTAAAAATTACTCTAAATATATATAAAAAAATGGTGTAAAATTAGCATTATTAGAAAGTCTTTTTTCAATATGAATCCAACAATACTAATTACGTACAATATAGTTCAGATTTTATTGCTCTATTTTTCATTCACAGTTTGTTTTGGAATACGCGTGGGCCTTATTCGTTGAACCGGAGGTAGTATCATTATGAGCATGTGCTCTCACCATGACCCATAGCAGACGTCGATGGTGAAATGGTGTGGCCTCGGGGGAGGCGAAAGGAGGTGAGAAAGTTAGAAAGGAAAAGTGCGGCCCATGGGAAACGATGGCGTTGCCGGAGTAGCGTTATCGATGGGGAGGTACGGCTCGTGGCTGTAGTCTTTGGAGCACGTACACTTCTTCCTTTGTGGCGAAGCACGAACACTTCTTCCTTTGCGGCGGAGCACGCACACTTCGACAGAGTGAACAGTGAAGCATGGCAGATGTGTGGAGATTAAGAGGCGACAGAATTCGTAGAGAAACGAAGTTGCTGAACGGATTAAGATCATATGATCGTGATAATTAAGTATTCATTCGCACCATCCTGTGCAACACATGCGTTCAGAAGGAATTGCGGCGACACGAATGTGTCGCTCCGTTGGTCAACCACACCTCACGGTTCCAAACGGCCCGAAGGTTACGACGGCAAGGGGTTGTGGTATGCGCGAGGAGGTGGGGAAAGTCATAAAGGAAAAGTGCGGCCATGGAAACGACGGCGTTGCCGGAATAGCGTGATCGACGGGGAGGTAGGGCTCATGGGTCGTGGGCTCGTGGCTGTGATCTCTGGAGCACTAAAATTTATTTCTTTGCGGAGGAGCACGCTCATTTCAGCGGAGTGAACAATGAAGCACGGCAGACCTGAGACGCGACAGAGTTTGCAGCGAAACGAAGTTGCTGAACGAGTGAAGATTATGCTGATCGTGCCAATTATTCATGGGCACCATCCTGTGTAACACATGTGCTCAGCCGGAATTGTGGAGACACGAATGTGTCGCTCCGTTAGTCAGCCACACCTCGCGGTTCCAGATGAAGCATGTCGTCTGGGCATCATCGCCAGACCAGAAAATTGTGTATCTAATACCTCCTATACCTAGAGGACCTAATCCTATGACATTGTACCAGTGTGCATTTGCGTGGAGACATGCGGCTGTTATGTCCAACACCCAGCAATCCTCGTCTCCTCTCACGACACTAGCCAAGTGTGGCATGTGCATGACAAAAATCTGAAGATCTAAAGAAGAGCCCCAGCTTAGTTGATTGTCATGGTTACCCTCAAGGATGGAGGAGAATCCTCATCTAACTAACCACCAGAACCTTGTTAGTTTATCTACAAGCACGTGTCAATCGAGCCGCAAATCCTGACGCTTTCAAATCCTACAATGCTTGGTGATTGGAACGGCATTGCAAAGGGAATTATAACAACGTGTAAAACTTATGTTGGTATGTGGTACGAGCTAATATGGATCGAGCAAAGGTTCGGATCTACCCCTTGTCGGTCTCGGTATGCATGTTGCCACTCGCTCTCTCTTCTCCTGCTTAAATAGGGATACCATTGTGTAACAATGATGTTGTACAACAACCATGTGATAAATGTTTTTCTCTTGCGGTTCAATATTGCAATAAGGGCTACATAGGCAACCATATATCGTCGTGAGCATGTGCTCTCAGTATGACCCATGGTGGACATTTCGATTTTATATACTGATTTTTTTCATGTAAAAATATATAGCAAAGTTCAGAATGTAGGTATGTGCATCACCATGCTTTGGAAAAAGTTTTGAATTAAGTTTCATCATCCTTGAATTGACAAAATATATTTTAGGCTACACGAAATTGACAAAATCTAACAAATTGTTAGGCTACATCATATTCTAGGTTACACAAAAGTAACGAATTTTGAAAATTTTAATAGTCAAAAGCGCACATTTCAAGGCTATTAAATTTATCAGATTTTATCAATTTCATGTAGCCTAGAATAGAAAATCATTTTGCATTGAGATTTTACACCATTTTAGCATACACCATTGGCTACCTATAGAATTTTGTTTTAAATTTTTGAAACGTCAAAAAATGAATTTTGAGTCTTTAAAAATAAAGAGCTACATGCAGCTTGGCCTCCAAAACTCCACGCTCAAAGCAAAGTTCACAATGTAGGTCTGTAGATCACCATGCTTTGAGAAAAGATTTAATTAAGTTTGATCATTCTTGACGAGTAGAAACCCGCATGTATTGCAAAAATCAATGAACCATGATGTCATAAAATCTTCGGCTAATTCCCTTGCATCAACATTAACGAGATAGTAACCGTACCATAGCTAGCATGTTGTGTTGTTACATGACCAGTCTTACTGTTAATCACCGCCTTCTCATGCGCCAATTATGTGCACCAATCATGGCACAGGCAGCAGCCACGCTCGAGTGGCGGTGCCACGTGGGGGCGGGTAAGTCAGGGAGGGTGGCGGATGCGGTGAGCACGGACGGCTGGATGAGCGAGAGAAAGTGTGCGATGAATCGTCGATGGTGAAATGGCGTGGCCTCGGGGGAGGCGAAAGGCGGCTGTGGCATGCGCATGCGAGACAATAGGTGGAAAAGTTAGACAGGAAAAATACGCCACGGGCGCATGGTAAACTTCGGCATTGCGGGAGTAGCGTGATCGATGGGGAGGTCGGACTTTTCGATGTGGTCTTTGCGCACACTGCGGCGGAGTGAAGCACGACAGACGTGTAAAGATTCAGACTTCGGAGTTCAGAGGTGACAAAGTTTGCGGAGAAACGAAGTTGCTGAAGGGGTTAAGGGCGTTAAAAAAATATTTCCTTAGTCGATACAATGCACTATCTCCATTTAAAGGATGTAAGCACTATGATGCAATGTTTTTATTATTATCTCTAGTAATTAATAAAAAAATATTTTAATTTTAGTAAAAAATATATTGCTAAGGTAAGACACACAATTCAATATAAGCTAGGCCTTTAGGGATTTTGATTAAAAAACATGTCGAACGGAGAAACTAGTACTCTCTTACTATCTACATAATCAATTCTTAGGAAGGATAACTTTATGTTTACTCATTCTCTCTCCGCAAACTAAATAAAAAATTAACATGGTAACTTAAAAAAGGCAGACAACCTCACTGTACTTGCGCTCATGAGAGTATGAGAGAGTCTTGCATAAATTGAGATGGAGTCGAATCGATGGCGATGGACCCCTGGGGAGAGCGTCTCGATGACGACGTCGTAGTCGGTGACGGGCTTGGCGATGGGGATGGGCTCGTCATCGCCGTACGCGTCGTCGCCCGCCCAGCCGTAGAAGCCCTCTTAGTTGTCGTCGCTGCCGTCGGAGCCGAACCCGCCGAGCACCACGAGGGCAGCGTCGTCGGGCCGCTCGATGAGGGCGCGGAACTCTCCTCCAGTCACGTCATGCAGCAGCTGAGCAGCTCGTCGGCACGGTCGAGCAGGGCGCGGTTGGTGCCCGCCGCGTCGAGCTCCTAGACTGTGCCCCGAGTCGGTCCAAATGATCTTGTCGATGGTGACGAACTACGAGATCTGGCGGTCCAGCGTGTGCCCGCTCCGCTCCATGGACGTGACGGGCGGCCTGGCGGCCTGGTGGAGGAGCCCGACACGACAGCCGCCTGCGGCGGCGGGGATAGCGGGGGTGATGCTGGCAGAGGGCGACAGCACGTGGACTGGTCGTCGTCTTTACTGGCGTGGCGGGTAGGCACGACACGGGCAGCGGTCGCTCTGGAGTGGCAGTGCATCGTGGGGACGGGTAAGTCGGGGATGGCGGCGGATGCGGTGGGGTGGCTGGCATGGACGGTTGGATGAGCGGCAGAGCTCGCGAGGAATGGTCGATGGTGAAATGGCGTGGCCTCGGGGGAGGCGAACGGAGGTGAGAAAAGTCAGAAAGAAAAGGTGCGGCCCATGGAAAGTTGGAAACGACGGCGTTTCCGGAGCAGCATGATCGACGGGAGATAGTCAGGTAGGGCACGGCTGTGGTCTCCGGAGTACGCATACTTCAGCGAAGTGAATAATGAGGCACGGCAGATGTGTGGAGAATTAGAGGCGACAGAGTTTGCATAGAAACAAAGTTGCTCAACGGGTTAAGATCATGATGATCGTGCCAGTTATTTATGGGCACCATCCTGTGTTACACATGTACGCAGCCAGAATTGTGGCGACACGAATGTGTCGCTCTGTTGGTCAGCCATGCCTCGCAGTTCCAAATGAAGTGTGTTCTCTGGTTATCATAGCTAGATATGAATATCCTGAATCTAATACATCTGGAGGACCTAATCCTATGACATTGTCCCACTGTGCACACATGTGGAGATATGTGGCTGATATGTTGACGATCTGACTATCCTCGTCTCCTCTCACGACTTTTGCCAAGCGTGGCATGTGCATGACAAAAATCTGCAGATCTAAAGAAGAGCCCTGATTGCGCAGATTGTCATGGATACCCTTAAGGATGGAGAAGAATCCTCATCCAACCGACCACCATAACCTTGATAGTTTATCTACAAGCACGTGTCAATCGAGCCGCAAATTCTGACGCTTCCAAATCCTACAATGCTCAATGATTTGAACGACATTGCAAAGGGAATTCAAACAGAGTGTGAAACATATGTAGGTATGTGGTGTGAGCTAATACGGACCGATCAAAGGTTCGGCTCTACCCCTTGTTGGCCTTGGTATGCATGTGGCCACTCGCTCTCTCTTCTCCTGCTTAAATAGAGATACCATGGTGTAACAATCACGTTGTACAACAACCATGTGATAAATGTTTTTCTCTTGCGGTTCAATATTGCAATAAGGGCCACATAGGCAACCATATATCGTCGTGAGCATGTGCTCTCACTATGACCCATGGTGGACATTTCGATTTTATACACTGATTTTTTCAAGTAAAAATATATAGAAAAGTTCACAATGTAGGTATGTACATCACCATGCTTTGAAAAAAGCTTTGAATTAAGTTTCATCATCCTTGAATTGACAAAATATATTTTAGGCTACACAAAATTGACAAAATCTAACAAATTTTATAGGCACATCATATTCTAGGCTACGCAAAAATAACAAATTTTATAGGCACATCATATTCTAGGCGGCGGGGGCGACGCCCGCATCGAGCGCTCGCCACCGGCTGCCGAGGCGGCGGCGACGGCGCCGCGCGCAGCGTAGATCTTGTCGAGCGAGAGGCGGCCGTCGTAGTTGGAGAAGACCTTGAGGATGTCCTCCGTCATGGTGTCGCTGCTACCCAGCGTCTGCACGATGTGCTGCACCGTGGCGAGCAGCTTCTCCTCGCCGTCCTCCGCCATGGATGGTGGCTACCGCACGCGGCTTCAGGTGGTGGTGGTGGTGGTTGTGGGCTGCGGGGAGGGAGAGGGGATGAGGCGATGACTTGGGACGCGGTAGCTTGTGGGCTGGCCGAGGGCGACAGCGCGTGGACTGGCCGTCGTCTTTACTGGCGTGGCGGGTAGGCAGCGGCCGCGCTCGAGTGGCAGTGTCGCGTGGGGACGGATGCTGGCATGGACGGCTGGATGAGCGGGAGAGCGCGCGAGGAGTCGTCCATGGTGAACTGGCGTGGCCTCGGGGGAGAGGAAAGGAGGTGGGAAAAGTCAGAAAGGAAAAGTGCGGCAAGGGCCCATGGGAAACGACGGCGTTGCCTGAGTAGCGTGATCGACGGGAGGTAGTCAGGTAGGGCCCGGCTGTGGTCTCTGGAGCACGCATACTTTGGCGAAGTGAACAATAAGGCATGGCAGATGTGTGGAGATTCAGAGGCGACAGAATTTGCATAGAAACAAAGTTGCTCAACGGGTTGAGATCATGATGATCGTGCCAATCATGGGCGGAGCCACCACCGGGTCGAGGATGGTCAGTCGACCCGGCTCAGAAATTGGGGAAAAATAATCGACCCTGGGGGCATCTCCATCCGGCCGACGCATTTCAGAAGCCTAAAAATGGTCGCGAGCGTCCGTTTGCGTCGCCCCGCGGACATATTTTGTTGCGTGTCCGTTTGCGTCTGGGTGTGCTCCCACCGGGACGACCCATTTTTTTATAGATTTGCAACATATATAGAAAGCATAGAATTCTAGTACATTTAAACTATACAAAGTAGTTCTAGAAGGCTAGACTACTTGCTGCCTGACGGGCCGGCCCCATCGTTGCGTCGCTCTCTCTTCTGCTTCTTCGCCGCCTCTCGTGCGGCCGCTAGGGCTCGGTGCGCTGCCGCGTCCTCTAGCAGGAACTGCCGCAGCCTCACGCTGGCGGCGTCGTCCTTGAGCATCTCGAAGGACTCGACTATAGCCCTCTGCTCCGCCGCCTTCTCCTCCGGGGTAGGCGCATCAGGGTCATCGGAAGGCCATGATATGTCGGAGTCGGAGTCCTCTGCGGTTGCGGCGGCCGCCACCCTGCGCTATTTCTGTAGGATAACGTAGCATAGAAAACAAAAATTTTCCTACGGCAAACACGCAATCCAAGCCAAGATGCAATCTAGAAGACGGTAGCAACGAGGGGATTATCGAGTCTCACCCTTGAAGAGATTCCAAATCCTACAAAATGAGGCTCTTGTTGCTGCGGTAGACGATCACTTGCCGCTTGCAAAAGCGTGTAGAAGATCTTGATCACGGCGCCACGAACGGGCAGCACCTCCGTACTCGGTCACACGTTCGGTTGTTGATGAAGACGACGTCCACCTCCCCGTTCCAGCGGGCAGCGGAAGTAGTAGCTCCTCTTGAATCCGACAGCACGATGGCGTGGTGTCGGTGGTGGTGGAGAAATCCGGTGGAGCTTCGCTTAAGCGTGCGGGATGTGGTGGAGGAGAGAGACCGCTAGGGTTTGGGGAGAGGGGGTGGCCGGCCACTAAGGGGTGCGGCCAAGCTATGGCTTTGGTGTGGCCGGCCCCCTCCCCTTGGCCCTCATTATATAGGTGGAACACCCAAGAGTTGGTGTACAAGTCTTCGAATAAGACCCCAACCCAAAACCTTCCATGTGTAGGGAAACCTACCCAAGGTGGGATTCCCACCTCAAGTGGGACTCCCACCTTTCCATGAGGGGGTGGCCGGCCACCTTGGGGGAAGTCCACCTTGGACTTTCCCCTCTAGGGTTTGGCTGGCCAAGCTTGTGGAGTCCTTCCGGGACTCCACCTTCCATAGTGCGTTTCTTCCGGACTTTTCTAGAACCTTCTAGAACCTGCCATAAATGCACCGGATCATTTCCAAACTTGGAATATGACTTCCTATATATGAATCTTATTCTCCGGACCATTCCGGAACTCCTCGTGATGTCCGGGATCTCATCCGGGACTCCGAACAAATATTCGAACTCCATTCCATATTCAAGTTCTACCATTTCAACATCCAACTTTAAGTGTGTCACCCTACGGTTCGTGAACTATGTGGACATGGTTGAGTACTCACTCCGACCAATAACCAATAGCGGGATCTGGAGATCCATAATGGCTTCCACATATTCAACGATGACTTTAGTGATCGAATGAACCATTCACATATGATACCAATTCCTTTTGTCACGCGATATTTTACTTGTCCGAGGTTTGATCTTCGGTATCACTCTATACCTTGTTCAACCTCGTCTCCGACAAGTACTCTTTACTCGTACCGTGGTATGTGGTCTCTTATGAACTTATTCATATGCTTGCAAGACATTAGACGACATTCCACCGAGAGGGCCCAGAGTATATCTATCCGTCATCGGGATGGACAAATCCCACTCGTTGATCCATATGCCTCAACTCATACTTTCCGGATACTTAATCCCACCTTTATAACCACCCATTTACGCGAGTGGCGTTTGGTGTAATCAAAGTACATTTCCGGTATAAGTGATTTACATGATCTCATGGTCATAAGGACTAGGTAACTATGTATCGAAAGCTTATAGCAAATAACTTAATGACGTGATCTTATGCTACGCTTAATTGGGTGTGTCCATTACATCATTCATATAATGATATAACCTTGTTATTAATAACATCCAATGTTCATGATTATGAAACTAATCATCTATTAATCAACAAGCTAGTTAAGAGGCTTACTAGGGACTCTTTGTTGTTTACATATCACACATGTATCAATGTTTTGGTTAATACAATTATAGCATGGTATATAAACATTATCATAAACACAAAGATATATAATAACCATTTATTATTGCCTCTTGGGCATATCTCCAACAGTCTCCCACTTGCACTAGAGTCAATAATCTAGTTTACATATGTAAAGATATAACACCTTGGCCTTCTGGTGTTTTATCATGTTTTGCTCACGGGAGAGGTTTTAGTCAACGGTTCTGACACACTCAGAAACGTATGTATTTTGCAATTCATTTGCGTCTTCACGCATCACTCATTTTCCAAATGAGTCGGCATTAAATATGTTTGGTCTTACGGTGGAACCTTAATTCCGCGGTCTGAAATATGTCACTAATATTGTCACACACAATATAGCTTCAAAGTTCTGACACTATCGGAACTACACCAAGTTCTCAAAGAACTTCTTAACTCAACATCCTCAATCATTGTCAAAACAATGACATACTCTGCCTTCTTTTGTAGAATCCGTCACGATATTTAGAACTCTTCTAAATCTAGCATTGTGCTACCTTTTTAATAACACTTAGCCTAATTGAGATTGAAATTTAATTTTATATATGACCAAACTAATATCGGTGCAACACTTTACAACGATTTTGTTTTGTCATTACCCATATAAAACTATATATATATATATCCTTGGTCCTTCTAAAGCACACATGGATATTCTTACTGTTTGTCAATGATCATCACATGAATCATTCTGGTATATGCTCCTAACTTTTAGAGCTCAGGACATCTGATTGTGTACATATTAATTGTGATTTAAAATCACTCATGTGTTTTTACTCATTGAGTGTCAGATACACTCAAGTCTTGTTAAAACTTCACATGACAAGAACATTTTCTTAATATTGAACTACTTCAATATCCTTTCTATGTACTTTGACTTAAACTTATTATGTGTTTCAATCTATCTTCATAGATCTTGACACTAAATATGTTTTAGTCCATATTCTTTCATTGAAGTTAATTCTCAATGAAACCTTTTTAATCAATTATATAATTACACTATTTATAATCAACGATATGTCAGCTACATAAAGTATTACAAATATGTCTCAGCGCTCCCACTTAATTTCTTGCAGATGCAAGCACCTTCATCGTTTCTGATGAAATCAAAACTCTTTGACTATTTCATCCGGTGAAGATTCCAACTCCGCGATACTCACTTCATCCAATTTAAGTTCGTATACCTATCTAGTATTCCACGGACTAGCAAAACAATTGGTTGTATCTTGTATACACCTTTAATACACACTTTTGTTAAGTAATGTATTTTGCCATCCTACTATCATATCTCATGAAAGAAATATGTAGCGATTACTAGAATAATCCACATAGACTATAAGCATTACTACGGAAGATCTAATCTTATCGTAGTCAACTCTTTGAACTTTGTCGTAAACAACTTTTCGACAAGTCGAGCTTATTCAAGGATATTCCATCCAAGTTCATCAATTTTATAGATCCATTTACTTTCAAAAAGTATTCATCTATCTTGGATTTCATGGCGTATAGCCATTTTAACGGAGTCAGGGCCCATCATAACTTCTTTGTTTGTAGTTGGTTTATCATTGTTCAAAAACAATCCTTTGTTCACAAATCATTTATTTGATCACAAAGTAAATCATACCTACAAGGTTCAATAAGTACTTTGATCTCCATGACTATAACATTTTGTAGACATGGGAGCCATGATCGTCGTGGCCACTTCCGAAACAAATTCCGATGCTGCGCTACTCTGATCATTATGCTCAGGTTCATAAACCTTATCAAATTATATTATCCTCCCACTCAAATACTTTACTAGAAACAATTTCTCGGAAATAAGAAACATTGACAAACACTTTTGTCTTTGTCTCGTGGGAAGAATTCCCAATTAAATCTCTGGGATAACCAACAAAGACATTCATCCGATTTTGGTTGTAAACTCTTAGGCCAAAATTTAAAGAAAGACTATTAGGGTTTATACCCATACCATAACTCGTATGGTGTCATTTCAACGGATCATGATGATGCTCTATTCAGTGTAAAAGCGGTAGTCACTAAAGCATAATCCACAAAAATATAATGGCGTCATAATATTTTATCTCATCATTAATCCAACAAGGTTTGGATACATATCTCGGATACTATATCATCATTATGATACTCCAAGAAATGTGAGTTGTAGAACAATTTCATAACTCTCTTAGATGTTCGCTAAAACTCGTAATTCAAATATTTCTACCATGATCCAATCATAGACATTTGACTTTTCTATTACGATGATTTCCACTTCATGCTGAAATTTATTTGAATCCATTCAAATGTTTCAAACTTCTTCCTTATTGAATATATCCACATATATATACTCAATTCATTGTTGAAAGTTTTCATGAAGTAGAAGAATCTCCCGCACACAACTATGCCCAGTGAACCACATACATCATCATGTATGTTTCCACTAAGTTAGTTGCCCGTTCAACTCTTGGCCTATGAATGGTATTTTAGTCATTCTCTTTAGAAAAGATTTGCAAGCGTCAAACGATTCAAAAATCAAATGACTCCAAAAAATCCATTTGCATGGAGTTCCTTCATGCGTTCCTCTCTAACATGACCTAAATGGCGGTTCCACAAATAAGTGGAATTCAAATCATTTGCCTTATGGCATTTTAGCGTCAGTGTTTATGTATGTGTGTTTTCACCATTAAGATTTATAATAACTTATCCATCGTACATGGAGTAATGTCATAATTTGAACAACTCATTATTTTCATTTGATCAGAGCAAAATAACATTTATTAAGTTCTTTATTATAAATTCTAAGGGCTAGATAGAATGCCAACGACGAACATAATAACACTTTATTTTTGTTCTAGTCGTGCATTTCTATCATATTCCTTGTCAGTCACTTAGGCCATTGTATTCTTGTATTGCGTTGTTTTGTATGACACTTCATACCAACCAATATGGTACTAATACCCAAGAATTTCATTGTGTGACCAAACTAGGAATACAACCATAACATGTATATCATTTATATACACCTGAGCTAGACTTTCTAGTCTTTTCTTTTCTTTCTGCCAAAATATCTTTTGTAGTTTTTCTTTTAGCTTTCCTCATTATTTAGAAAACACTTCACCTTCAATAACTTCTAGGTTTGTTGGTCAAATACCAATAACCTTGAGGTTCTTACTTTGAAGTTGATCATCATATGACAAGTGTTCCAGATTTCACTATTAGTAACTTTGTAATATGATGAACAATTTCACTCATAATTTTATCCATCAATTCATGAAGACTTTTCGAGACCATGTCTGTACATGCTAGGCTCGTAAAGTTTAACCTCAATATTTGCATGTGCAAATCTGGCTTGCACCCGTTGTATGTACACGTAGAATCTATACCTCAGTATTCGAAACGACGAGTCTTAGCAACGGTGCATACTAAGGACGATCACTTCATGGATATACGAATATCGTTAGTGCCCCAATAGTTGGAGGATTGGGACGCCTTGCGTCTTCAACCTTCGTACATTCCCATAAAACTTATGAGTTTATGTACTCTCACCAAATTATATTCTATCAACTTGCAATAAGGTCTTAGATATCACATATATCTTATACCTCGCTTATTCTGAAAACAAAATTTCCAGCTCCTTACTTTAATTTCAAACGGATTTGAACTTCAAGTTTCATGGAGACAAGATGATTTTAGGTACTAATTGAAACCATTGTTCTTTGAATCAACAATGTGAGGTTTACCAAAAGTTTGCAATAGGACTTAATCATTTCTTGATTCTTTAACAATACGGTACCAGTCCGTAAAGTTTATTTTCAGATTTTAACAGTATTTCTATCTCAATAACAAGACTAGCGTTTGGTAGAAAAACGGATGCCAATACTACAAATTAATTCAAAATACTACTCAGACTATGTTTATGATAATTAGTTCATGTTTTAATCTAATTACTAATGAACTCCCACTTAATACAACATCCCTCATAGTTGTTAAGTGGTACACGATCCATATCCACTACACTAAAACCGATCATCACGTGAGATGATGTAGCTTCAATGGTGAACATCAACATGTTGATCATATCATCCATATGACTCGTGTTCAACCTTTCGGTTTCCGTTGTCCCGAGGCCATGTCTGTACATGCTAGGCTCGTCAAGCAAACCCAAGTATTCCGCGTGTGCAACATGGCTTACACCCGTTGTATGTGAACGTTGAGTCTATCACATCCGATCATCACGAGATGCTTCGAAACGACGAACTATATCAACGGTGCATACGAGGGGAGAACACTTTATTATCTTGATATTAATGTGAGGGATCATCTTATAATGCTACCGTCGCGATCTAAGCAAAATAAGATGCGTAAAGGATTAACATCACATGCAATTCATATGTGATATGATATGGCCCTTTAGTCTTTGCGCCTTCGATCTTCATCTCCAAAGCACGGCCATGATCTCCATCATCAACGGGCATGATCTCCATCATCGTCGGCGTAGCGTCAAGGTCCATGGCGCCGTCTTCATGGTTGTTCACCTCATGTAGCAACTATTACAACTACTTTGAAATACTACTCAACATGAAATTTAAAGACAACCATAAGGCTCCCTGCCGGTTGCCACGATACAATAATGATCATCTCATACATAGTCATCATCACATTATGGCCATATCACATCACCAAACCCTGCAAAAACAAGTTAGACGTTCTCTAATTTGGTTTGCATATTTTACGTGGTTTAGGGTTTTCGAGTGAGATCTAATCTACCTACGAACATGAACCACAACGGTGATACTAGTGTTGTCAATAGAAGAGTAAATTGAATCTTCACTATAGTAGGAGAGACAGACACCCGCAAAGCCACTTATGCAATACAAGTTGCATGTCAAGCGTGGAACAAGTCTCATTAACGCGGTCATGTAAAGTTAGTCCGAGCCGCTTCATCCCACTATGCCACAAAGATGCAAAGTACTCAAACTAAAGATAACAAGAGCATCAACGCCCACAAAACCATTGTGTTCTACTCGTGCAACCATCTATGCATAGACACGGCTCTGATACCACTGTAGGATAACGTAGCATAGAAAACAAAAATTTTCCTACGGCAAACACGCAATCCAAGCCAAGATGCAATCTAGAAGACGGTAGCAACGAGGGGATTATCGAGTCTCACCCTTGAAGAGATTCCAAAGCCTACAAGATGAGGCTCTTGTTGCTGCGGTAGACGATCACTTGCCGCTTGCAAAAGCGCGTAGAAGATCTTGATCACGGCGCCACGAACGGGCAGCACCTCCGTACTCGGTCACACGTTCGGTTGTTGATGAAGACGACGTCCACCTCCCCGTTCCGGCGGGCAGCGGAAGTAGTAGCTCCTCTTGAATCCGACAGCACGACGGCGTGGTGTCGGTGGTGGTGGAGAAATCCGGCGGAGCTTCGCTTAAGCGTGCGGGATGTGGTGGAGGAGAGAGACCGCTAGGGTTTGGGGAGAGGGGGTGGCCGGCCACTAAGGGGTGCGGCCAAGCTATGGCTTTGGTGTGGCCGGCCCCTCCCCTTGGCCCTCATTATATAGGTGGAACACCCAAGAGTTGGTGTACAAGTCTTCGAATAAGACCCCAACCCAAAACCTTCCATGTGTAGGGAAACCTACCCAAGGTGGGATTCCCACCTCAAGTGGGACTCCCACCTTTCCATGAGGGGGTGGCCGGCCACCTTGGGGGAAGTCCACCTTGGACTTTCCCCTCTAGGGTTTGGCTGGCCAAGCTTGTGGAGTCCTTCCGGGACTCCACCTTCCATAGTGCGTTTCTTCCGGACTTTTCTAGAACCTTCTAGAACCTGCCATAAATGCACCGGATCATTTCCAAACTTGGAATATGACTTCCTATATATGAATCTTATTCTCCGGACCATTCCGGAACTCCTCGTGATGTCCGGGATCTCATCCGGGACTCCGAACAAATATTCGAACTCCATTCCATATTCAAGTTCTACCATTTCAACATCCAACTTTAAGTGTGTCACCCTACGGTTCGTGAACTATGTGGACATGGTTGAGTACTCACTCCGACCAATAACCAATAGCGGGATCTGGAGATCCATAATGGCTCCCACATATTCAACGATGACTTTAGTGATCGAATGAACCATTCACATATGATACCAATTCCTTTTGTCACGCGATATTTTACTTGTCCGAGGTTTGATCTTCGGTATCACTCTATACCTTGTTCAACCTCGTCTCCCGACAAGTACTCTTTACTCGTACCGTGGTATGTGGTCTCTTATGAACTTATTCATATGCTTGCAAGACATTAGACGACATTCCACCGAGAGGGCCCAGAGTATATCTATCCGTCATCGGGATGGACAAATCCCACTGTTGATCCATATACCTCAACTCATACTTTCCGGATACTTAATCCCACCTTTATAACCACCCATTTACGCAGTGGCGTTTGGTGTAATCAAAGTACCTTTCCGGTATAAGTGATTTACATGATCTCATGGTCATAATGACTAGGTAACTATGTATCGAAAGCTTATAGCAAATAACTTAATGACGTGATCTTATGCTACGCTTAATTGGATGTGTCCATTACATCATTCATATAATGATATAACCTTGTTATTAATAACATCCAATGTTCATGATTATGAAACTAATCATCTATTAATCAACAAGCTAGTTAAGAGGCTTACTAGGGACTCTTTGTTGTTTACATATCACACATGTATCAATGTTTCGGTTAATACAATTATAGCATGGTATATAAACATTATCATAAACACAAAGATATATAATAACCATTTATTATTGCCTCTTGGGCATATCTCCAACAGTTTCATCTCGGCGTCGATCGCCGCATGGGCCGCCCGCTTCTCCTCTGCTTCCTTCTCCGCTTCAGCCAGGGCCTCGGCGTCCCTGACCGGGTCGAGGAGGTCGGTGTTGTCGTCGCCGTTTCGGCGGCCCGCAGCCGCCTTTCCTCGCCGGCACCGCCTTAGCCTTTCCTCGCTGCCGCCGCCTTTCCCCGTCGCCTTCGTCTCCATTCGCCTCCCCTTGCAGCACCTCAGCTCGTCCCCATCTCCGACTCCAATTGTCTGGCCTCTGCTCGGCCGGTCGGCCCTGCCCGGCTGCCCCCAGCTCGGCTCGTCCCCGGCTGCCTTCGATGGACGCCGACGAGAAGGCAACTTAATGGTATGATACTATCTTATCAAAATGTAGCTCTATTTTGGTGTTCTTGTTTTTTATAGTCATTTTGTTGTTGTACTTGATGAAATATGCAAATTAAATCTGTTTGGACCTCTTTTATTGAATACATTTGCTCTTTTCTTGAATATATTTGCTCTTTTCTGTCAAAAAAAATTTAGAGTTTGGTTTCGACCCCCGTCAGTTTAATTCCTGGCTCCGCCACTGGTGCCAATTATTCGTGGACACCATCCTGTGTTACACATGTACGCAGCCGGAATTGTGGCGACACGAACGTGTCGCTCTGTTGGTTAGCCATGCCTCGCGGTTCCAAATGAAGTGTGTCATCTGGTTATCATAGCTAGATATGAATATCATGAGTCTAATACAACCTAGACCTGGAGGACCTAATCCTATAACATTGTCCCGTTGTGCATTCGTGTGGAGATATGTGGCTGATATGTTGACGATCTGACTAACCTCGTCTCCTCTCACGGCTTTTGCCAAGCGTGACATGTGCATGACAAAAATCTACAGATCTGAAGAAGAGCCCAACGTGGGCTAATTGTCCTGGATACCCTTAAGGATGGAGGAGAATCCTCATCCAACCGACCACCATAACATTGATAGTTTACCTACAAGCACGTGCCAGTAGAGCCGCAAATCCTGACGCTTCCAAGTCCTACAATGCTTGATGATTTTAACAGCATTGCAAAGAGAATTCAAACAGTGTGTGAAACTTATGCAGGTATGTGGTATGAGCTAATATGGGCCAAGCAAAGGTTCGGCTCTATCCCTTGTCGGCCTCGGTATGCATGTGGCCACTCGCTCTCTATCTCTTCTCCTGCTTAAATAGGGATACCATTGAGTAACAATCACGTTGTACAACAACCATGTGATAAATGTTTTTCTCTTGCGGTTCAATATTGCAATAAGGGCCACATAGGCAACCATATATCGTCGTGAGCATGTGCTCTCACTATGACCCATGGTGGACATTTCGATTTTATACACTGATTTTTTCAAGTAAAAATATATAGAAAAGTTCACAATGTAGGTATGTACATCACCATGCTTTGAAAAAAGCTTTGAATTAAGTTTCATCATCCTTGAATTGACAAAATATATTTTAGGCTACACGAAATTGACAAAATCTAACAAATTTTATAGGCACATCATATTCTAGGCTACACAAAAATAATGAATTCTGATAAATTTTATAGTCAATACCGCATATTTCAAGGCTATCAAATTTGTCAGATTTTGTCAATTTCGTGTAGCCCAGACTAGAATCATTTTGCATTGAGATTTTACACCATTGTAGCATACGCCATTTTCTACCTATAGAATTTTGTTTTAGATTTTTTGAAACTTCAAAATATTAAGTTTGAGTCTTTAAAAATAAAGAGCTACATGTAGCTCGGCCTCCAAAACGACACGCTCAAAGCAAAGTTCACAATGTAGGTCTGTATATCACCATGCTTTGAGAAAAGATTTAAATTAAGTTTCATCATCCTTGACGAGTAGAAACCCGCATGTATATTGAACAAAAATCAATGAACCATGATGTGATAAACTCTTGGGCTAATTCCCTTGCATCAACATTAAAGAGATAGTAACCATAGCTAGCATGTTGTGTCATTACTTGACCAGACATACTGTTAATCACCGTCTTCTCATGCGCCAATTATGTGCACCAATCACGGCACAGGCAACGGCCACGCTCGAGTGGCGGTGCCACGTGGGGGCGGGTAAGTCGGGGAGGGTGGCGGATGCGGTGGGCATGGATGGCTGGATGAGCGAGAGAAAGCGCACGATGAATCGTCAGACGTGTGGACATTCAGAGGCGACAAAGTCTGCAGAGAAACAAAGTTGCTAAACGGGTTGAGATCATGATGATCGTGCCAATTATTCATGGGCGCCATCCTGTGTAACACATGTGCCCAGCCGGAATTGTGGCGACACGAATGTGTCACTCTGTTGGTCAGCCATGCCTCGCGGTTCCAAATGAAGCATGTTGTGTGGGTATCGTCGCAAGATCTGAATATGTTGAATCTAATACCTCCTAGACCTGGCGGATCTAATCCTATGACATTGTCCCATTGTGCATTTGCGTGGAGACATGCGGCTGATATGTCCAACACCCGACAATCCTCGTCTCCTCTCATGAAACTCGCCAAGCGTGGCATGTGCATGATAAAAATCTGCATATCTAAAGAAAAGTGTGGCATAAGCTTATTGTAATTGATACCTTCAAGGATGGAGGAGAATCCTCATCCAACCGACCACCATAACATTGCTAGTTTATCTACAAGAACGTGCCAATCGAGCCGCAAATCCTGACGCTTCCAAGTCCTACAATGCTCGACGATTTGAACGGCATTGCAAAGGGAATTCCAACAAAATGTGGAATTTGTGTAGGTATGTGGTACAAGCTAATACGGACCAAGCAAAGGTTGCGTTCTACCCATTGTCTTCCTCACTATGCATGTGTCCTTTTCTGCAAACTATGGCCACTCACGCTCTCTTCTCCTCCTTAAATAGGGGCACTTTATTTATTTTCGAGAGAACATCAATGATGTACGATATTTTTATAAAAGGTAGAAATTTAATTTATAGTAAAATGATATGCGTTGCAGTGGCAACCAGACTACCTCCAAACACACTGTCCTACTACTCTCAATTAAATTTTGATGGATGCTTTTTGTTGCAAATCACAATGTGCAACAACCATGCGATGAATGCTTTTTCATGCGATTCAGTGTTGTAACGAGGACCACATGGGCAATCATATATCATTGTGAGTGTGTACTCTCACCATGACCCATGGTAGACGTTTCGATTTTATATACTGATTTTCAAGTAAAAGTATATAGCAAAGTTCAAAATGTTGTTTATGTAGATCGCCATGCTTTGAGAAAAGCTTTGAATTAAGTGTCGTCATCATTAACGAGTAGAAATTGTCATGTATTAAAATAACATAGTTCATAGTTGTGATATAGTAGTTCGCAGAGAGTTGGAGACACACATCACATCGGAATCTAATTATGTTTATCACAACCAAAGCATCAGTATAGCTCATAGTTGCAATTTCAGCTCTACAACTTTCTTTCAAGCTGATATATCCACGACTTTATTGTTGCGACATCATCGTATGTTTTCTGGCAGATTGGCCAACATTGAACATCCTTATATTTTCTTCCAACCCTTCTCAGGTGTGCCACGTGCTAAACAAAACGTAGAAGATCTGGAGAAGAGTTCATATCAAACTCCTTGGCATGAACACTCATGAGTACGGTGGACCAAATGAGCACCACAACGTTGCTAGTTAATGTAGAAGCACGTGTCAATCGAACCGCAAATCCTGATGCTTCCAAGTCCTATTATATTTGATGACCTAACGACATTGTAAAATAAATTCCAACTAACTGTAAAACTTGTGTTGGATGTGGTGTGGACTAATGTGAACCTATCAGTCTTTTGTGAATTACGACATCTCTCTCTCTCTCTCGCTCGCTTAAATAGGAACACTATACATATCTTGCGATCCAACAATTATATGTGAATGCTTTTTCATGTGGTCCAGTGCTGCAGTAAGGACCACATGGGCAGTCATATATTGTCGTGAGCTTATGTCGCATTGAAGTTCACAATGTAGTTTCTTTAGATCACCATGTTTTGAGAAAATCTTTCCATTCGCCGACTCAAGCTGCATCATCCTTAACGATTACAGACAGACATGTATTGAACAAAGAATATCAAACCATTATATGGGAAAATCTCCGTGTAAGCCCCTTTGTATGAACATGGAATGATTAGTAACCATAACTCAAAGGGCTCATGACCTTCTAATGACCTTCACCCACCCACATCCCAACCCAATCTACCATGTTGGAGAAGATAAGGTATTTTTTACCCAAAAAAAACTACAGTACGGTCGAGCTTGTAGAGCCGCTCCATTTGAGTGCAGACATCATAGTTGGAGAAGACCTTGAAGATATCATCCATCATGGTGTCGTTTCCCCAGCTTCTGCATGATGTGTTACACCATCGCGAGGAGCTTCTCCTTGCCGTCCTCCACCATGGATTGCTACCGCTCCCGTCGGCACGCACCCGAATGTTGTGGGATGCAACGAGGGAGAGGAGATGATGCGATGACTTCACACACGATTGTTTCTAGCAAATGGCAACAACGTGAGGACTGGACATCGTCTTCACTGGCGGGTAGGCACGTCATGGGAACGGTCATGCTCGAGTGGCATTGCCGCGTGGGGGTGGGTAACTCGGGGAGGGCGACTGGCATTGTGGGGTGGCTTGATGAAAGGGAGAGTGCACGATGATTTGTCGATGGTGAAAATGTGAAATGGTTTTGTTATAAAAGCGACAAGCAAATAATAAAGAACGATAAATGAAAACGCAGCGGAGACACGAGATTTAACGTGGAAAACTCCTTCCAACACAGAAGGGGAAAAAACCATGGGCGCCAGCCACCAAAACTTCACTATATCGGGGAGTGTTTACAAATGTCGTGGGTTATCTTATAATCTGATAAGTCACAATAGTTGAAGATCAAATCAAATACAAACCAAGATGGAATAGAGGTTTCAATCCCTAATCTTACAAGTATTAATCTCTCTCTCTCTCTCTCTCTCTCTCTCTCTCTCTCAGTACAAGTGGGGTGTAATGGATGAGGTGGTGTTCTTGATGAGATTGATCTATGGTGGAGTCGATGATGGTCTTCTCCTTCTTTAGATGAGATCTCTTCTGTTCTGGGGCGAATGGTGGCTGCTTTGTTGTGTTTTTCGTCGCGTGTTCTTCATGGAAATGGTTTGGTTTGATAAGGAGGAGGCGGCGCTGCCCAGTATGGGCGGGTGGTACGGTCACCTCCGCCCGTACTGATGCCCGTTAAATCCCCTGGATCGTCAGAATGGATTTGGCCTCAAAAGGAAATGTCCTTACTTCGTTGCAATTAGTCCATAAATGTCCTCGGATCCTCCAGAAATGATGGTTTCCTGAAATACATAATTCAAAAGCAAGGTTTCGTCTGGATTGCGATATTAGCGTTAGTTGAAACACAAAATCCAATGAAAACCAAATGAAACCAAGAGATAGATGGCAGAAAATCCGTAGTAAAAATCATAGTTGAAACACAAAATCCTATGAAAACCCAATGAAACCAAGAGATAGGTGGTGAAATTGGAGCTATCAGTCGGCATGCACGACAAGGCGTGATGAGACGTCTCGCCTCGCGTCTGGGGAAACTGCAACTTTGCTGCGCGGAAATTAATTTGCATTGGCCAGAGGTAGGCAACGGGGTGCGCGACAGTCTGCGCCGTTGATGAGGCTGGCCCGCCACTAGCGACGCGGGTTTTATTTTCGTCCGACGCCCCCACAGCCTCTCATGTGTAGCTGGGATGAGCTCGGGATTTCGGACACCGTATTATGCCACAACAGACGGAAAAGGGCTTTGGGACGCACGAAAGGGTACGGTCAAACGTCCGGCGCACCCTAAATCCCTTTGAGGGACGCGGTTGGAGATGCTCTTAGGCCTTTTCAGGGCTCCTATGTTTACAAGAATCATATTTTAATTTTGAGGATTTGACTTTTAAGGAAAATTGTGGACGTAGATTCCTGTATCTAGGAATGTGTTCCCATGGATTCCTTTACATGGTCTCACTTCGGTTGCTGGCGACCTTCCTAATGCCTTGGGAGTCCGGAGCAGGGCCGGGCCGGTAAATTTTAGGGCCCTGTGTGAAACTTTAAAATGTGCTTCACATTCCACTAAAAAAATCAAACTAAAGAATAATACAATGTGTAATTGATCTTTCATCCGTCAGATCTTAGTTTCTCAAGCGCTACGTACACGTATATCTGAGCTTTAAAAAACGATGATGGCCAATTAGAGACCGAGGAATAAAAATTTATGGTGGTATAAAAATTACATCGGAAATTTGGAAGAGGCAAGGGTAAGTTTATTCTTTAAAATGGTGCACAAAATATCCGAATCTTTTTTTTTGCGAAACATAGTACAATCAAAGACGCTCACACATACGCGTACACACTCACCCCTATGAGCACCTCCGAGAAACTGCGTCGAAGAACTGATCTGGCGGGTCTTGAGATTGACGAAGTCACCACAGACGCCTCGCTATCGACGGGAACGTCGCCTCCCACTGAAGAAAATTCCGCCTTTATGAGACACCAAAGTGTCAAATCTGGGATTCGAACTCTGGTGGACTGGGGATGCCACTGCCCTCCTAACCATCCAACCACATGTTGGTTCTCAAAATATCCGAACCTTAGAATACAAACTAGACCATTATTGCGCGCGTTGCTGCCCCGGTCCTTATGGGATGAAATTGTAGAGGTTGTTCGAGAATATCCGGACAATTCTATGTTATGTTAAAAGAAACAAATGAGAAGTGTTTTTATATGGGTGTAATGGTCTACATAAGTTTTGCTTTCTGAGCCTTAAACTTGTAGCATGTGAATGTTGTATTCTGTCTGGATTCTCTTTATCGTTAGCTGCTTTTTTTTAATCAGTTAGTCGAAAGGTCAGTGGAAAGATGATGGTATATTATGATCTGTACCATAGGTTATGTTCTGTACTTAATTAATAAACATGATGGCGTATTTATAATGACATGTTCGTTGCTACAGACCTACATTTGCCCCTTTGTTCTCTCTTGCTTGGTCTAAGAGGATTGCATTGGATGCTTGAAGGACAGAAGGTTTAAGATCTTTTATATGAATCACACATCATCGATTTTCAGCTATCCAAAACAACGCTGACGACCACGCCCAGTTGAAACTGAAGCTGATCTGCATGCAAAACGCAACACGAGGAAAGAAAACATACCACAACCAACTCCATATGCAGGCATGAGCTTCCTGAATCATGATTTTCCAGCCGCACCCTACACCTTGCATGCACCCAATTAAGAAATAGTAAAATTCAACAACCTAGGAGCCCTGACAGCGATTAGACGTCCTTGTCGTCGGATTTGATCATCTAACGATCTATATCAAATCCAGTTACCCCGAACGGTCGCTGAACTCGTTTATGGGCTGCTTCTCCATACATCATCTGTGGGGCCAGCTATGCGAGCACAAAACCTGCTACGAATTTATGAAAACATGATCTCTGTCATGAGTAACAGGGAGAATCAGAACACGCAACTTAAGACTTGTGCGCAAACGGATCTCTTCAGACGGTAATATGCATGCCTTAGTTCTAAATTGAATCCAACAAAAAATTCTAGAAAATCTTCCACTTCTCTCTAGTGATATAAGGTACAAACTTTGAACAGTACATCCAAGACTGCACTATCACAAGCTGATTCTTTGTTGCTCAATGTCTCCATGAAAACTTACACTGGAACAGTCAGAAGGAGGAGATATTAATATTAAATATTATGGGAAATTATGTGCTTATAAGACAACATTGAAGCGTATTTACTTCTATCCATCTCGATCGTTCATCTTACCAAATTCATCCATAAGGCATACATCTATGTTAGCAAGAACCCGCGTACCTCCCTCAAGTGTCCATTCTCTTGTGGTACTGGATACTTGTGAACTGCTGCATTGAGTCCGACAACCAAAGTTTGAGTGCTATGTGGCATGTTTTAGAACACATCTACAAAACAATTGATGAAGTACTCCTAAAAGGATCTGATAAAATATTGCTTGTTTTATCCCGGGCTTTCTAGTTTCTAATAGTTCCTCTAAAACATATTTGATATATAAAAACCTATGACATACAACAGAAATAGAAATATGCATTCCATTGTCCCTGTTTCAAGCTACTTGCTTGCTCAATATTAACAGTAAATGTTCCTTTGGATTACTACTCAGGGCAAAATCAAACCCTAACTCCGGTCCAAGAATTAAGGAAGAAAGTGCACAGGGCAAGATCCAACCCTCACTTATCTGAGTGAACACATATTTGATTCAGTGTGTCCAGATGAACTTTCCTAAATAGTGATAGGATATAATCACACAATACAATCTGAGTACTAAAAGATAACATGGTAAGGAACATATGGTCTTTACCTGAAAATTTCGTATTTGATCAAAGACATGACCGTTTGTTACTCAGACAAAAGACATGAAGATTGGTTTTCCGGACATCATATTTAGGATGTTTATACAATTCTCGGGGAATCAAAAACACTATCGTTTGCCAACATCTTCCATAACTTGTATCACTGATTGTACATCAGCCAACATGGTGCTAATTTGCTGCAAAATATGCATGTAAAGATAGCAAGCAAATTGAATAAACGACAGTACCTGTCCAACAGCCATGGTCGCACATGAAGGTCACACAATCCAAGTCAGTAGTTTCTGAATATATATCCCAAACGAACATACAAACCCTGAAACAAACAACGGTAAGTGAGATAGGTAGCTAATACAGGCGTCAACAAAAGTACAGAGAAGAAGGTGGGTGAGTAGCAAATGAGCGCTGCTATACACACGACAACTTCTGTCCGATAACCGTACGATTTTTGATAGCAGCGACCTTTGCTTCACACGGTTGGACTCTGCATTTTCTCTTATACCTACCTAAAATTCATGCCCAACTAAATACTCCGCTATATAATCCTTCTTTGCACTAAAAAGGTTCCACGATGGTGGCGACCTGGTTCTACCATGGGGTGAGGGCATCTCTAACGGGGCAATGCAAACGGGGAAGATGAGCGATCGTTTGCGTCCGCGGGGTGGAAAAATGCGTCGGAGTTCTGCTCCAGTGGAGCGACGCAAAATGACCAGGCCGTCCGCGACAACGCAAACCTGGCCCAAATATGCGCCTCGGATGGTCTCTGCGGACGCTGCGATTGTCCGCGCACTACGTTGGAGCATGTGGCGGCTAGGGTTTGTGTGGAGGAGTGGATGAGGAAGAAGAGAGCGCGCCCACTTTATATAGGCCGGAGACAGGCGACGGCGCGGCACGCGGGACATCAACATTACTGCGTTGGCGGAGGTGGGTGGCGGCTGCTCGGCAGGCGAGGCATCGCCATTAACGTGGCGCAGACTGCCGAAGGGACGGATCGACGCATGTCGTTGGCGCGCCTGAAAAGACGCATCGAGGCAGGGTCGCTGCCAGGCAGGCCCGACGAAACGTTCGCCAGACACGAGCGGACACTTTGCGCGTCCAGCTAAGTTACTCCCACTATCAGCAGTCTTACATTCTTCCACACCATGGGCCCGTATTATTCGCAACCATCCAGAAAACAAGGAGACGATGGACCATTGACCGCGTTTTCCTTCCTCTCTCTCTCTACTCTTCGCTTCGTCGTTCCTCTCTCTCCGGCTCTGCCTACTACACGGCTACACGCCTGAGCGGAGCTTGCTCTGCGCGCCATTGGCGCTGCCCAAGAAATCGATGCGACGACGCTCGCACCTACTGATTGTGGACTCCTATCCTCCCATTACTGCTGGTTGCATCTCCATACGTGCCAACTGAAACCGCCAGCGGGGCCATAATTATGGTGGTATTAAATCCGACCCTCTCCCTTCTGTAATTATGGTGATTAACACAACCCTTGACGTCCGTTATGTTCTTTTCTTCATATATATGTGTCGCCAGCAATCTTCCCTATTTGCTACCGGAATTGCCTCACACACGACAATCACCATACGATCTTTGTCCGATACATTCCCACAGCGCTACTTGTTATTTGTTTTTATTTTGGAACTAACCGTACATGGCCTAATCAACCATCTGCCGAGTGCCCCGTCCCACGACCCAAGCCCCAGCCCAGTTCTTCTTTACGGGACAAAAAGTTAAAAAATATTTCAAAGACACCCGGTATGTAAAGATTATATTTCAAAAAGTTAAAAAATATTGAATTTTTTTTGCGTGTAGAGGGACATGTTCTTTATGCACACATGAAGTTTCACATAGACATTTTTGTGCCATGTGTAAAAAAGATTAAAAAAAAGTTCGAGAAAAGGACTATTTTAGCACCAAAATTTGTCTTTTTTACATAGCCCACAAAACATGTCGTTGTTTTTTGTTGAAACAACTTTATGATCACGTAACATGTCAAGATATACAATGAACTTTTTCTTTGTATTTATTTGACATGTAACGAGTCCACGAAAGGCGAGTCAGCGATGAGCGAGGCCCGGTAGGTGGCGAGTCCGCGATAGTCGAGTTCGCGACGGGTGGGGTCGATGTGGCAGACGGAGTCGCATGTCGAAGGGGGCCACGTTGTGGCGGAAGGGGTCGACGTGGCGGACATAGTCGAATGTCACCACGGCCTCTACCTAGCTATCATGACCTGCATAGCCCGCCATCAGCCCATCACCACCTTCCGAGGCCGCCGCCCCCATGTCCTCCGTTGCGCAACGCCACAACCAGAAAATCGCAAACCAAGTTGCACATAAATATCTGCCCGTAAACCACAGTTATCAGCCAAATCCAGGACTGTCCCTTCAACATGCGAGCAACAACAGGCAAGGGTTGCATCTGTCCAAGCTAACAGACCTCAGGCCATCTCCAACAGGGCGATGCATTTCGGACATCTAGTAACATCACACAACCCAAGACATTTTGGTGACATGGCATGACAATGAATGAAGAAAGAGAGTGAGGTGTTAACTAGCTATGTTACCACAACATCACACACCCCAAGACAAGATGAGTCTATACCATAGTAAATAACACAATGCATGACACCACATATAAGTTACTACCCACTATGAAGGTAGTAACTTAGCTAGTAACATATGCCATGTTACTAGTTTAAGTTACTCCCCACTATGACTAGTCTAAAAGAAGCCTATAGGCCCATATAAACCGGTTACCGCCCGACTGACCATAAATAGCCTAGCTCGGTTTCTGGAGTCGCTGCCCTGTGACGTTGGGCTGGCCCACTCCACGCGATATGTCAAACGAAAAGGCCTCATCTACGCTGCGGGAAACATGCATTGATCTGAGCGTCCAACGACTTGATCCGACGGCTCAAAAGCTGAAATCGCTGTGAGAAGGTCCAGATGGTATGAACAAACAACAACAAAAAAAAAGATGGACCCCTAACGCTTGAAAAACATCGGCTGAGCAAAACATGTTTTTTCCAGGAAAACAGATCTTTTTTAAGCGGACGTGTAGACCGAGCTGATATTTTTCAAGGGTAAGATTAAGCAACGCTAGGCCCCGTTCAACCCTTATTTATGGGCCTTTTCACTTTAACAGTTAAGCCCAAGCCAAGGGGCCATCGTCTTCTCCCATACGGTCATGCCCCTTCGACTTGGAGGAGAAACCTTCAAGTCAGACGTCCATGGCGCTACTCCCTGCGCAGCCGCAGCGCCGTTGGAGCCTATGTAAGGCCATTCTTGGCCGTGGGAGACCCAGGGTGGCCGCCGCTTCTCGTTCCTGGTTCGCTACTGCTGATAGGCTGCCTACTGATAAGTACCAAATCAAAAATTTGGGGCCCCCAAAAAATTAGGACCCTATGCGGTCGCACCAGCCGCACTCTTACCCGCCCGACCTTTCTTGGGAGGCTTGCTAGGTTAGCGTCAGACCATAGATGTGGCCGATGTTCTTATTCCCAACATCATTGGAATATGTTATTTCTGGTTTGGTCCTAGCCCGAGCTCTAGGGATGGTGGTTTGGTGCTTGGGTGAAACTTGGTCTCTATCGACGATAATAACACGTTTTCGTGCCATTCACCTTTTTGAAGGCGTTGCCGCAAGATCCCTACTCGTTTGAATCCTCAAGTTCTGCTAAGTTGCTAGCCCGTCGTCGAGTTCCCTCTTGGGCTACAATGTTGGTGCTGTGGAGGTTTATTGGCATGGACATGGTTGAAGTCGTTCTGGTGCAACAGAAGGCCAAAACTCCCTCAACCGGCATTTCTGATGTTATTTTCTGATAGTTTTTCTTTTTTTGCATGAGTTTTACTGTTGTAATTTTTTTTATGTAACTCTCGATTAACGGATTCCTTATATCAACCCTTTGTGATCTGTTCCACTGTTCGGCTGAAATTGAATGGAATCCGTCAAGTAGACGATCTCATAATCACATGGACCGGGTCCACAGTCAATCAGTCATCTCCACTACTTATAAAAGCACCAACATGGCAGGAACTTTAAATCTCAGCCCTCTATTGTATCCTCATCTAACGATTCACGACTCTCCAATGACATTGGGCATGACATTGCACAACTTCCCGTTTTGCAACTCCACGTATAATAGGCAGTTTTTCTAATATTTTTTTCCCATTAACTGCGGTAATTACTGCTCCAAGATTGTATACGTATGATAGGCAATTGTCCCACTGATTGCTCCAGGGATTACACCTACCATATGCAGTTTTCAGATCCACCAATTGCTTCACCAGTCACCATCATCACCAGGCGTGAACTATACTACCTGCCTGACTCACTGCCGCGTCTCGCTGTCGCCGTGCGCCGTCGTACTCGAGAGGTGACGACTCCTCGCCGCGGTGAACCTCCGCCACATTGCGCCGGCGTACTCCAGACGGTCGCCGTCGTGACCCTCCGCCACCTTGGGAGCCTGCAAACTCGCCGTCAGCCCTGTCATAAAATACAACTTTGAGTCAAGGCTCTCTAACTGGTAAGTCTCAACTGCCTGTACATAGACAAGAAATGATGTATATGCTACGTAAATCAGTACATGACTATGCGTGGTTCTTCATCTACTCTTACCAGATGGCACAAAAATCAAATAATTCATCCTTTCACCCAGCAAGAAAACGCACTCCGTTTCAAGATATAACAAACACTTCGTCCACAGGTGAAATTATGATTTACTTACACCTACAGCCAGGGGCATCTTGATTTCAACTGATTGTTAATATGCTGAAACAGACCAGGACAGCAATTTAGTTCCAGCGCCCATAAATGTTGAAGATACTTCGCAGGTTGATCAACCTACCCAAAAAAAGCAGAGAGGTCAGGGATGGTATGGCCGAATGACTGAAGAACAAAGAGCTGAGTATCTACGCAAACAACGCGAAGCACGACAACGAAAACGAGTTGCTGCTGACTCCATAAAGAATGCTCAGACATACCCAACACTTGAGTCACCTGGTATTAAGACAGACTTTACTATACCAATGTAAACTTCACTTCATATGTCATAATTTTTATAATATTGTCTATAGTTATTTCCCACCCTGGAATCTATACTGGTACAAGTCAACAGGATATTACATATTCTACCTTGCAGCAATCTAATCTAACGCAAGGTACATACATCATATTTATAATCTTCTAATAAAAACATATTTATGGACTTATACATTACACACATAAACCTGAGTTTGACTGGCTGTTAAAATAAACAGGCCACCCTAACGATGAAGTTGCAACGCCTACATGTGCCGGACATGCTTCACAGGTTAAACAGTCTGCCGCAACAAAGAATGGTAAAGGGTGGTATGGCCGAATGACTGAACAACAAAGAGCTGAGTACCTACTCAAACAACGCGAAGCCCGACAGCGAAAACGAGTTGCTGCTGACTCCATAAAGAATGCTCAGGCATACCCGGCACTTGAGCCACCTGGTATTAAGTCTGTCTTTACTATACCAATGTAAACTTCACTTCATATGTCATAATTTTTATAATGTTGTCTATAGTTATTCCCCACCCTGGAATCTATAGTGGTACAAGTCAACAGGATATTACATATTCTACCTTGCAGCAATCTAATCTAACGCAAGGTACATACATCATATTTATAATCTTCTAATATAAACATATTTATGGACTTGCATTACGAACAGAAACCTGAGTTTGACTGGCTGTTAAAATAAACAGGCCACCCTAACGATGAAGTTGCAACGCCTACATGTGTCGGACATGCTTCGCAGGTTAAACAGTCTGCCGCAACAAAGAAGAGTGGTAAAGGGTGGTATGGCCGAATGACTGAGCAACAAAGAGCAGAGTACCTACTCAAACAACGTGAAGCCAGACAACAAAAACGATTTGCTACTGACTCAATAAAGAGTGCTCAAGCATCCTCGACTGGTATTGCAAATGACCTTACTAGCAAATTAAATGGTATACTTCCTATGTGTTATTATTCTGAAACTCCATAATCGATACATGCACTTTACCAATGATATGAAAAATGGATTCGCTTTACCAATGTTTCTCTTATATATACAATTACCTGGTTTTCTGTTCTTATTATTAGGTACTGTAACAACTTTGATTGGAACTCCCCAGACAAATATGCAATCGTGTCCAACTTACCTACGAAAACCATCCATGACTCGCACCAGTGAGCGGTCCTATTTGAGTGGTTTAACACATCACTCATCGGTCACACCGGACACCATAAACTTCAACACCCAGTTGTACCAGTCCAATGCCAGTGCAATTCATAGTGATAATTATATCCGGAACTTGCTACCAAGCTTCCAAAGTGTATGCGCCAGCCAAGGTAAACATTTAAAAAACCTTTATACTATCCTTATGTTAATTCATCTAGAAGTTTTATTTTTTAACCTGCTCATCAGATCATGAATCAACTGGGATCTCCGCACTTCAAGAATCTGCTACACACAATGTAGCAGACAGAAAAAGGATGCGTGAGAGGGAGCGATACACTTCAATGAGTCCTGATCACATGGATGCTCTCCTTGTGAAAAAACGTGAATACAATAAAAGGAAGCGAAACATTGTAGCATCAAACTGCAATGATGAGAGGTCTCCAGGTATAGTGCATACAACATAATTGCATTGCACATTGCGCTGTTTGTACACTATATTGATCAGATATTCACTCAACTTTAATGTTTCCTATGGATTTATTTTACCTAGAGGAAAATGACCAACCAATAGATGCATATGGAATATTTGAGCCCGTTGACCAAGCATCACATCCCAACGGTACATAAATTGACATCTATTGTTTTTAGCAGAGTACCTCCATTTTGCTTTTCTCTATGTCTCGACCAATATTTTTCAACCTACTAGGATACCATAACGCAATACACAATGATGATGACGATGAGCTTGATGAGGAAGCAAGGATATTCAGTGGACAGAGTATGCAAATTTACACATTCATATAATTTTTAGGGAGAAATTATATGATATTCATTGGTCCCTTTGTTTATTTGTTAAATAATTGTGGATTAATTGTTTTCATTTTATTTTTAGGTGTTCATTATGAAACATACCATGAAGAGCGACACAGTACTGAAGGGATATCAGTAAATAATAATATTGCTGATAGCATCTACCGAAACATTCCAAAAACACACCATGTCCTAAAAAAGGTTCCAGACTGCGAGCACTGTGGAGCAATGCGGTTTCAGTTCGAGGGGCCTGCATTTTGTTGTAGAAAAGGAAGAGTCAGTGTGTTCATTCCGGATGTTCCTGAGGAGTTGAAACGGTTGTGGACAAGTCAGGAAGATGAGGATGCTAAATATTTTAGAAAGCATATCCGATATTTCAACTCCCACTTCTCATTCACGAGTCTTGGAGTTACACTTGACCGCCGAGTTAGCACCGCGGCAGGAACCGGCAACTATACATTCCGAGCACATGGCATAATGTACTACAAAATGGATGATCTTGTACCTGGTGATAATGGGCCACGGCATTTGCAGCTTTATATTTATGATAGTGATGAAACATTGTCTCATAGGGTCCAGAGGTCTCCTGATCTTAATGTGGACCTCATTCGGAAAATTCTAAAAATACTTGAGGACAACCCTTATGTGCAGACTTTCAAGAGTGTTGGGTCGTTTGCCAACCTAGATGAATACAAGATTGAGCTCAACACAGATATAACCCTGGATCAGCGCCGGTACAATGCCCCGACAACATCTGAAGTGGCTGCGATATGGATTGAAGGGAATGACCCGATGAACTGCTTTGATAGGAGTGTTGTTGTGCATGGAAAAGGAGGTCGTCCGCTGTATATTAGAGCTTACTATGGGTGCTATGATCCCTTGGCATACCCATTATTTTTCCCAAGAGGGGAGACCGGTTGGAATCGTAAGATGCCATATCTTGAGCCTCCTGAGGATTTAGTCGATAATTCTGAATTAGCTGGACGAGATGAAGACCATGATAATGATTTAGCAGGACAAGATGAAGACCATGGTAATGATTTACCGGGACAAGATGAAGACCATGGTAATGATTTTCCGGGTCAAGATGGCGACCATGGTAATGATTTTCCGGGTCAAGATGGCGACCATGGTAATGATTTACCGAGACAAGATGAAGACCATGGTAATGATTTACCGGAACAAGAAGAAGACCATGTTAATGATTTGCCGGGACAAGATGAAGATCGTGGTAATTATTTACCAAGACGAGATGAACACCATGCTACTGATTTACCAGCAGGCAAGATCATCACTGATAATTATTTATAAATTAACAAACAACGTCCCAAATTCCTATGTTTCTAAACCATTTTAATTTTGTAGATGAGATCGACGGCAACCAGGGTGAGGATCTTATCGATCTAGCACAGTCCACTAGATTTGTTAGTGCGAGAGAGTACTACTGCTTCAAGTTGCAAGGTCCGCAAGAAGCTCTTTAACATCATCTTGTTTGGGGGGCGCCTCTTCCAACAATGGGCTGTTGATATGTACATCAAGATAGAAACTATGAGGCTTGACTGGTACTCGAAGCCAAGCAATCAAAAGATTATACGCGCTGACCTCTACCAAGTAATACTATATGTATTCATATGAATGGTATTATCCATGATTTTAACCATATAGAAAATGTCCTTATTTCAATTTTTCTTTATTGTATAGGGTCTGGTCGACACCATTGAAGCTGGCGAGGCACATGGTGATCGGATTGGCAAAAGAATAGTGCTCCCACGAACTTTTCCAGGCGGTGACGGAGACATGCGAGAGGAGGTTTCTTGATGCTATGGCTATAGTCCAACGCTGGGGTAAACCAGATTATTTTATCACAATGACTTGCAACCCGTATTGGGAGGAGATAACGGAGAAACTACTGCCCGGTCAGCTGCCACAAGATCGTCCGGACACTGGTGGCAAGAGTTTACAAGGCTAAGCAGCGAGATATGATGGACTTACTGACAAAGGGTAAGCATTTTGGAGCAGTCGCGGCTTATGTACATGTCACCGAGTTTCAGAAAAGAGGTCTCCCGCATGAGCATATCCTTCTAATTATGAAATCAGATAGCAAGCTAAAGACCCCAGATGACTATGATCGGGTGATATCTGCAGAGATACCTGACAAAACGAAGTACCCTGTTCTACATGATCTGGTCGTCAAACACATGTTGCACGGACCATGTGGTGTGTTGAAGATAAATTGTCCTTGCATGATTGATGGACAATGTCGTTTTCATTATCCTCGAGAGTTTTGCAGCCACACGCAACGGGGAAAGGATTCATATCCCATCTATAGAAGGAGGAATGATGGGTGTGTAGTTAAAATCAGAGGAGCAGAATTGGATAATAGATGGGTGGTACCTTATAACCCGTTTCTTCTTATGCGATACAACTGCCACATTAATGTCGAAGCATGCTCAAGCATCAAGGCGGTCAAATATTTGTTTAAGTACATCTATAAAGGGCATGATAAAACATCCTTTGCATTCGAGAAGGATGTCATCAATGATGGGGGAATCATCAATGAAATTCGTCGATACTGGGGATGCACGCTACATATCTCCTCCGGAGGCTATTTATAGGATTTTTGGTTTTCACATGTTTGGTGTCGGTCCGTACGTTCGCAGCTCCGGCTTCATTTGCCCAACATGAATACGGTTTCCTTTAAAGCGTGTGATAATCTAGAAGATGTTGTTGCTCGACCATCTTCTTCTAAATCCATGCTTAACGAGTACTTCAAGATGAACCATAAGTATGCAGAAGCACGGAAATGGTTGTATAGAGAGTTTCCAGAACACTATAGGTGGATTGCTGGGGATAAAAAGTGGCAGGAGAGAAAAAATAAAAGATCTCAGATTGGACGATTGGTGTATGCACACCCAGTTGAAGGAGAGAGGTACTACTTGCGGGTGCTCCTAAGTCACGTCCGAGGTGCCACTTCGTTCGATGACTTAAAAACAGTAAATGGACGACTATGTGGTTCCTTCCGAGAGGCATGTGAGCACTTAGGCCTCATTGAGCATGACAAGACCATTGATGATTGCATGACGGAAGCAGCCACATTTCAAATGCCTTATGCTCTTCGACGGTTGTTTGCAACTATACTGGTATTTTGTGAGGCAACAGAAATCCGAAAATTGTGGGACAAACATCTAGCATCGATGTCTGAGGATTACCGTCGCAGCCAACCCAATGAGGTGGCACTTGAGCAGATGGTCCTGAGAGATATCAGGGATCTGGTGCAATCTATGGGAAAGGATATTAAAAGTTATGGACTTCCAGATCTGGTTGAGACAGATGATTCTTCAAACACTGATTACAGAGAGGTATATGAGGAGAGACAAGTCACCGCAGACCAAGAACATCTCAATTTAATTGACTTTTTGAACAATGAACAACTAGCTGGTTTCAATGACATAATGGATCACGTGAGGAATAAAAAAAGCCAGATATTCTTTGTTGATGGTCCTGGAGGCACTCGGGAAGACGTACTGTATAAGGCATTGCTTGCCAAGGTGCGTGACATGGGCCTAATAGCAATCGCAACTGCTACATCGGGTATAGCGGCATCGATAATGCCCGGAGGCCGAACCGCACACTCCAGGTTTAAAATTCCAATCAAGCTCACCGACTACGAGCATGTGTGGTTTCACAAAACGAGTGGTACAGCGGAGTTGCTTAAACAAGCGGCTTTGATAATTTGGGACGAAGTCGCTATGACAAAGCGTCAAGCAGTTGAGACGCTTGATAGATCACTTCAGGATATAATGGGATGTCATTTGCCGTTTGGCGGAAAGGTTGTCGTCTTTGGTGGGGATTTCAGGCAAGTTCTTCCCGTTGTGACACGAGGGACAAGAGCACAGATCACGGATGCTACATTATTGAGATCCTATCTGTGGGAGAAGATCCGCAAGATTCGCCTCACGCGCAATATGCGTGCACAGGATGACCCTTGGTTCTCCGACTACCTCCTAAGGATTGGCAATGGAACAGAAGAAACAATTGGCAACGACTATGTGCGTCTCCCAGACGACATTGTGATAGGCTATACCGATGATGGCAAATCTATTAACAAACTCATTGAAGATGTCTTCCCATCGCTGCACGCCAATGCTACGTCAAGAGAGTACATGAGTACACGTGCAATTCTTTCGACCAAGAACGAGCATGTGGATGACCTCAATGACAAAATGATCTCCAGGTTTCCAGGCGAGGAAAAGGTATACCATAGCTTCGACTCAATCGAGGATGACTTGCAGAATAATTACACAATTGACTTTACGAACTCGATCACACCAAATGGATTGCCCCCGCATATCTTGAGGGTAAAGGTCAAGCTGCCTGTCATTCTCCTGCGAAACCTAGACCCTCATAATGGCTTATGCAATGGAACACGGCTCATGATCGAGCCTTCCGGGATAATGCAATTGACGCGGAGATTGTTGGTGGTCAACATGCTTGGAAAGAGGGTGTTCATACCTAGGATCCCTATGTCGCCCTCAGAGGACAACTCACTACCCTTCAAACTTAAGAGAAAACAGTTTCCCATCCGACTGAGTTTTGCGATGACTATTAACAAAGCACAGGGTCAGACCATACCAAACGTCGGTATTTACCTTCCCGAGCCTGTATTCTCACATGGCCAGCTATATGTTGCATTGTCAAGGGGAGTGTCAAGAAAGACGACACGGGTTTTAGCCAAGCCAAACAAGGACATTGATAAATCCGGGAAAAGCACCAAAAACATTGTATATAGAGATGTTTTGGACGGGTGAGGCAGGTGTGTTCTTCTTTCCTATTTTTTACTCCACCTGATTTGAAGTCAGGAACACTTTTTTGCTTTTATTATATATTTCTGAACTGATTTCTTGTGCAGATTTGGCAGAAGTGGATTGCTACTGAAATTATCAGGTTCTATTTAATTAAATAGTTGAATTTCCTTTGGTGAAGCTAAAATGATTTATGCGGCCAGGTATGCATTTCATATACCCACGAATCATGCCACACACAGTTATTCTGTCCAGTATTAGCAAATCTAGAGGCAAGTCTGTACAAGTAAAACCAAAGATAGTGATATACTGTTACTATTCTAAATTCTAATTGCAGCTTTTGGTAAAATAAAAATTACAGATGCTTCGACTTGGTAAACTCTTAAGTGTCCATTTATTTTATGACCGTTAGCTTTCCTTCTCATGGTCTACCTCGCAGATATACATAAGATAAGAACAGAGCATTACTTCATGTTAAGTTTTCATTCTGGTCGGTCTTTGCTACTGACATGAAAATTTAACGCACACAATTTACCATCTAAATGCATAAACAAATGAACTTTCAGTAATTAATTGATACACCTTCTTCAATTTGATTTTGATGATGCCTTTGCTACTGACAGGGATGTGAAATTGACATAGTAGACTCTCAAGGAAAATATCAACAAGACAACAAGATAACCAAGAGGAAGATGACCCAGCGTCAACCACAGAAAGATTGAACGGGGAAAAAGAACATTCAAGAATCATAATTAGATAAGCAAGGAAGATGTACCTGTACTGTAGCACCACAAGATCCAACTTCATGTTGTACAAGTCCCGTAGTTTATATCTGCGTCAGCGCTAAACCTGCATGCATCTTGACAATTGTTAGAAGAATTTGGCATCTCTTTTCAAGGCTACATAGTCTCAATAAATAAACTTCATATGCATATCTTCGACAACAATTATGAATAAAGCATCCTCCATGGGGCATACTAGATCAAAGTTAACTGGGAGCTTTCCAGTATTTTTATAGACTATAGAGTTGTGCCATAAATAGGGATAAACAACTTATATATGCAACAACATTGATATGCATTTTTGCGATTCAGTGTAGTTGAAATATGTAACCTTTATTTACGCAAGCACACAATCAGTGCATGACAAGCATATTGTCAGGTGTGTTCTATTAGGAGATGCGTTCAAATGTGCTGCCCCAGAACAGAGATGGTCATATGTACCAAGAGTAGTAAATCTGGAGGTAATACACAGTCCCAAGCAACACTAAAATGGATTAAACACATGAGTCTCTTCATTTTGCCATTGTGGTTGCGATTGTGGTGGTGGTAAGCTACTTGTGTGAACCAAAAAACTACTCATTTCTGTAATAGACATATTTATCTTCCATAATAGCATTTCAAGTTCATTTCAATTGTACGTTTGTACAGAAAAAATCATCTAAATTCAGAAAATGCAGTGCTAAATTGATAAAATATAGTGCTGAGTTGAGAAGATGCAGTGCTAAATTAAGCAAATGCAGACATGAATTTCACCTAACTGACGTCTGCCCAGAGCTACGAAAATTGAGCCAGCCCGTCGGTCCTAGATTCGAGCCTCCGCTGGCCGGAGTTTCTCCCACCGCGGCCGTCGTCGTCACGCTCGAGCCGCTTCCGCTTGTGGCTGCGAGCTACGAGCTACGCCTGCCATCGCCCGCTCGGGATGCGCTTCCCCGGATGCAGCTAGACGCGTGGGAATCTCACCCCGCTCGTGGGAGGCCATCAGCGGAGCGCCGGAGGTCACCACCTCGCCGGCTTGCTTCCCGTCGGAGCGCCGCCTGCGCCGGAGGATTCGTTGGCCCGGTCGGACGAGGATTTGGGAATTGCAAGCCATCTCGGTAGTTTTTTTTGGGGAAGGGGCGGTCCCTGCGCCGGCGTCTGGAGGTAGTGGATGGACTTTGACTCTCAATGCGGTTCGATAGAGGCACGGCCAGAGAGGAGTGACCGAGTGAGAGTGGTGGTGTGACTGCGATTAGAGCTATCAGCTATGGATCATGTTTTTTCCCTTTAGCGTTGGGAGACAACAGCCAACATGTACGAGTGTATCTCTTCTTTTATTTTTCTCTTCCCCTTTCCAATTGCTTATTAAGAGCAAAGTACATAATGGATTATGAACATGTAATCTAGAAACTAAAGGGCACTGACGATGACGATGTGCATTTGATATTTTGATACAACTGAAAGAAAGACAAGCCCAGGGTTCCTAGAAATATAATATATGTTTGGCTTCATGTAGCAGAATTGTGGAATAACTCAGATGGTTCACCGAAGAATGGCAATCCGCTACTGCATTGGCTAAAGTTGTCTCATAAATTTATACTTACTATACCCTCGATGTCTCTAAATTTCAACCTTTCATATAATTTCTTTCAGATATGGCATTGTTCATTTAGTACGATTCATGGATTTTAACAAATGTTGTTTGTACGAATAGTATGTTGCACAAACATTTACATATAAGGTATGATTTACATTTTAGAGACGTGCGTTGCACGTGCATGCTTACTAGTGACTGGTAACAACTCATTCTCTCAGCCACTCGGAAGAAAAAAACCCTTATTCCTTCAGCCGACGAAATGCTCAAAAATACTTCCATCGAACAAAACGAGGTATACACTGACATGTGGACCCTCGTAACAGCCTAACGTGCCGTCGATCCTACAGAGCAACAAACCAAGGAAGAATAACTCGAAGCGGAAGGACCCAGGCAAAGAGGCAACCACCACTTCTGCAGCAACCCTTCCCGATTGTTGGAGAGCACGCCGAGATCTGCTCCGAGAGCTCAGCCATGGCTTCCGCGCCGACACCGCCGCCCCTCCTCCCCGTCACCAACCCCACGCCCGCGGGCTCGGCAGCCGCCGCCGGCTCCGACGCGCCGATCGCCACGCCGGCGTTCCGCCTCTTCCTGAGCCGGATCTCCGACTCGGCGCGCCGCTCGCTCTCCGACCGGCGCCCCTGGGCCGAGATGGTCGACCGCTCGGCCTTCTCGAAGCCGGACTCCCTCTCCGACGCCACCTCCCGCCTGCGCCGCAACCTCACCTACTTCCGCGTCAACTACACCGCCGTCGTCGCCTTCGCGCTCGGGGCCTCGCTCCTGGCGCACCCCTTCTCGCTCCTCATCCTCCTCGGGGTCCTCGCCGCCTGGTGCTTCCTCTACATCTTCCGCGCCTCCGACCAGCCCGTGGCGCTCTTCGGCCGCACCTTCTCCGACCGCGAGACGCTGCTGGGGCTCGTCGGCGCCTCCATCGTCGCCTTCTTCTTCACCCCCGTCGCATCCCTCATCATCTCCGGGATGCTCGTCGGCGCTGCCATCGTCGCCGCCCACGGCGCGTTCCGCATGCCGGAGGACCTCTTCCTGGACGACGCCGACGCGGCCAACCCCAACAGCGCGGCCCAGGGTCTGCTATCCTTCCTCGGGGCGCCCGGATCTAGGGTTTGAGGCGGCGGGCGACAAGATCTGGTAGGCTTTTTGGGCTCGAGAAGTTCGTCTTGCACTGGAGTTACTCTAGATCTGATACTGCTGTTGCTGTGCCCTATTTCCTATCCAGTTCATCGCTCTGTAGTTACAGATCTATTGGTCCATTGTTGAACTTGATTGATTGCGCCGACTACTACCAATATATGCACACCTATCTCCTGTAAGTTTCACGCCGTGTTGAAGTTTAGTGTTCGAGACATCAAGTACTTTTATCAATGTATGATGGTTAACTATATCAGATATGTAGATGGTATGTTCTTGAGGGTAAGGAAACAAATGTAGTGCTACAATTCTTTGGTTGCATACTTGCATGTGTTGTTTACTTTGTGATTATAAATGATGAATTTCTGAGTATTTTCTAGCTGACATTGCAATGTTGCACTGGTGTAGTAGTGTTGTAGTCAACAGAGATGTGTGATAATCTGTATTTTTCCAAGCTGGGGTAGATTGATATGGGGAATAAGATAATGGTGTGCTGCATCAGTATGCACTTGGGCTTATGTTATTTTGAGATTGCTGTACAGTAGTGCTACTGCTCTTGGATTATACTAGAGCCCAGCGATTGATTTTCTTTCTAAGTTTGCCAAGTCCTGCCACATTTATCTGTTTATTGTTTAAGAATGCTGAATTCCTAATTTATCTGTTTACTTGTGATTATTAATGAATGTTTGAGTTTTTTCTGGTTTTGTTGATTAAATAATAGTACTAGCTATTTTTTGTTGGATATCAGTGTGTACTGGTTGCATTGCTACACTGGTGTAGTGTTGCAGTCAGTACTCAATATATGTGGTATGTTAATAGTACCCAATAGTCGTGGTATGTTAATAGCTGATTTGTGGAATAAGATGATGGTGTGCGGCATCATCATGCACTTGGCTTCATGTTATTTTGAGATTACTGCATGGTAGTGCTATATCTCTGGGATGAGACTAGAGCTCTGCACCTAACTTTTCTGGGTTTGCCCTTCTGTTTTGAGGCTCTTGCTGTCTCCTTTGTTTTAACAGATACGGTAAGCCGAGCTTCAAATTCATGCCAAACCATCTAAAAGTTTATCTGTATTTTTTGTTAAGAATGCTGAATTCCTAATGAACAAGGTCCTTTGTCGCGAGGCTTTTCCTATGAACCAAGAATATTATTCTTGATGCATTACAGTGCCTGGGTTTGCATGTGTAGCTGCTAAAGCACTCCTATGTGCACATCATTGAGCATTTTTTAATCACACCTGCCTAGTCTTATGAAGCTTTTATTTTTAATATTCCCTCCGTCTAAAAATAGTCTCACTTTTATCTAGATATGGATGTATCTAGATGCATTTTAGTTAAAGATACATCCGTATCTAGATAACGTTGAGACACCTATTTTTAGACGGAGTACAAAAGCAAAGAATGATTCTAATGTAAGGAAAATATCCACCTAGTTAAAGGTGTTGGTTCTTGACATATGTTTACATCAGCATTGCCTCTTGAGGTGCCAAATGACGGTACAATGTTTCGTTTCTTGACTGTCGAATGTGATCCATGCATTTGGTACTAAAGCTGATTATACTGGAATCATGTACTTTCACACGATTGCCGGAATCCTCCAATTAGAGATAGATTTATCTAATTGATGCCATGAATAATGTTTCTAGTTTGCTTTTTGTGCTGATTCCATACCAGCTCTTACCCGGTGGATTGAACCGGCTAGACTGGTTGTTGTGCTTCAGTAATCTATATCCGTTTTTGTTTATATACTCCCTCCGTCCACAAATAAGTGTACATGCGGGGTTTTCAAGACAAATTATGAAGTGAAATGAAAAGTGCATTGGGAAGATGTATCTCTCCACTTCAATTATTTCACCTCCAATGAGCTAAGTGTTTGTAGAAAACAAGGAAAACATGTGCTTAATATTATTGGGTTTGATTTCCGTGCGATGAGAGAGAAGCAATTAAAGTGCATTGAAAAGATAGGAGTACACTCTTTTGTGGACAAAGTTTAGAGGCTAGATGTCCACTTATTTGTGGACGGAGGGAGTAGACAACAACCAGCCTGGAGCTCACAGAATGAGTGCCCCAATTACAGAATACAGATTCGATGATACTGAAAACTGTACGTATTGATGAGTTCTGTAGTATTCTTGCTTCTTGCAACTGGAGTATTTTTTGGCAGCAAACTTCTGTATACATACATGAATACCTGGAGCAAAACATACGCATTTTAATTTGTCTTTCGAGAGTGCAATTTGATCAGACTATGTTTGATAAAGGAATGGATATATTCAACCATCGCATTTTAATTTTATTTTTCAAGTGGTTGCCGGTGAAGAATGTACTACAGTACCTCTGTGTATTTCGTTTTGACCCGGACGGGACGGGACGGAGGGCACAAAGGGCTCTCGCACGTGTTGAAACGGGAAACAGATACGGAGTAGATAAAAAGTTGTTTGATGACTTCGCAAAGGTCATCGACATCTAGCACAATCATACGCGTGTGGCATCTGATCCGAACGCAATATCGACGTCGATAAACGGTCCTGGTTGGTTGTTCATAGCCCGGGCCCACTTGGCATCGACTGCTCAGTCCCCCGCCTCTTCGAGATTCGCCGGGCTGCCCCCTCCCTTACGCATACCCGCGGCGGAACACGCCACGCCACGCCACCACCCAGCTCCGGAGTCCGGCCTGCCTCCGCTCCTCGGCTGGTCCGATCGGTTCCTGTCTTCCTTCCTCTCAGTTCAGATCTCCCCATCTTGGCGTCTAAATCCTCCCAAACCCCACCCGCTCCCCACCATGATGGCCGCCGAGCCCTCGCCGCCGGCCGCCGCGGCGGATGACCTCGAGACCCTCGCCCTCGACTCCGCCTCCTCCTCGCCCTCCACCGACCCGCTCCTCCGGCCGCCCTCCTCCTCCAACGGCGCCGCCAAGCACCACGAGCCCTTCGTCATCGACGACTTCCTCGATTCCGACGACGACGCCCCCGACGCCCCCCAACCGCCACCCCCCAGCGCGCGCGGCGCCCCAGCCCCCCGCGCCAGCGAATCGCCCTCCGAGTACGCCCTGATCACCGTCTCCGACCCGAAGAAGCACGCGGAGCCCGTCGCGGGGGCCGCCAACGTGATCCCGGGCTCCGGGAGCTACTTCTCCTACCTCGTCACCACCCGCCTCGCCTCTGCCGGCACCGCCGGCCCCGAGTTCCGCGTGCGCCGCCGCTTCCGCGACGTGGTGTCCCTGGCGGACCGCCTCGCGGCGGCGCACCGCGGCGTCTTCGTGCCGGCCCGGCCCGACAAGAGCCTGGTGGAGGGGCAGGTCATGCAGCGCCACGACTTCGTCATCCAGCGCTGCGCCGCGCTGCAGCGCTACCTGCGCCGCCTCGCCGCGCACCCCGCCGTCGGCGGCAGCCCCGACCTCCGCGCCTTCCTCACCGAGCCCGGCGCCGCCCCCGCCTTCCAGGGCGAGGGGGCGCCGCGGTACTGGGCCACCACGGTGAACGCCGCCATCCAGCAGGTCCCCGCCAAGGCCGGGAGGGACCTGTTTGGGATGTTCAAGGATTTGAGGCAGACCGTGGTGAATGGGTTGGTCGCGACCAAGCCGCCGCCGGTCGAGGAGGAGACTGATACGGAATTTCTGTCGCACAAGTCCAGGCTCCAGGACTTGCAGCAGCAGCTCACCACAACTTCTCAGCAGGTACGGATCACTCCCACTTGCTTGCCTCTCTGATGGAGCATCACTGTCGTGTAAATACAATTTACGATATATGTTAGGTCGTATACCAAACCTAAGAAGTAGATTTTAACAAGCCTCATATAACTACTCAACTATAAGTAACAGCAACCTCATAGAAAGGAATCTGTTGCATACTGAATCACATAGGCAGATCTAAGTATGAACGGCGCGTGGCCGTCTGAGCGCTGTCGAACCACGGACCACCACCACAGATAGGAATACAACACCCAAGCGTAGTCACCGGGGTACCGTCTCAGGCTAGTCGCAACGACTAGCGCTCGCCTACTTTTAACATTATCCTAGGGACTATCTTTTCAATTTGTTCGTGTCGGTTACAATCCTTGGATATTTTTTAGCATTATCGGCATTTGATAGTTTTAGGCTTTACCAACATATGTAGTCATAGCAGAAAATTCCGACACAGATTCACGCGAGATCCTGTGATCTGTTGTTGATAAGTTTTGATCGCAGTTCGTCCGGTTCATCTTTAAATATCTAATAATGTATATGTGTAGAGAAAGCTACACTCTTTCGGTCCTTCTTTTTGTGAGTTATGTCAGCTCCCGCCTTCATTTACTTTGAGAGGAACCAGCTGCAGCCAACATACATGAACACACTTCCGTCAACCAAACGAAATTCCTATGTGGACCATTTTACCTTCATTTATCTAATGGATAATTAGGTTACTTTAAACCTCAAAAAAATTTAGGTTACTTTAAACCTCAATTTTTTTTAGGTTACTTTAGTCTAGTCTAATGGTATTTACCTAATTCTTCGTGGTTTGCAAAAGTATGATGATTAAGTTTTGTTTTATGTGGAGTTGACAAATTGGCCTATCAGAAGGAGCGTTACTAGACCGTCATTTCCACCGACCTGGTCAAGGTCTCTCAGTTCACTTTTCGGACTACATTATTTATGCATGTTTATAAGAGTATTCGAATATAGATGCATGCTGTTGGTACTTCGTATTGATGACTTATATTGCGTGTCCACAAAAACAAACAATGTTCCATGTATCGTAGTTTACCTTTGGATTGCCATGTGCTGGGCTCAAAGCTTGCTTCCACTTTTTTTTGTTTTGTTTTCCGAGGGAATGGTCTGTTGGGGTTTCTGTTCAACTCGCTGGGCCACTTGAAAACCGGCCTGTTTAGACCTAATTTTGTAAGCAAAAACATAGTAAGAATCCAATGGGCTGGACCAGCCTGTCCTGGCCACGCTGTCGAGACTGGTTTTACAGTCTGGCCACCTGCTGAGCTGGGTCTGGCAACTATTATCAAAACAGTAGTAACATACGGTGTTCACCTTATGCCTGTGAAATTTATGATGTCTAGTAGATAGCATGACATATTGCATGGTCGCCTCTGAATAGATATTTTACATAAGAACTTAGGTATAGAAATGCACTATGTTCCACCTTCGGCACTTCCTTTTTATTATCTGTTGAACAAGTCTCGGAATTTCGCTCACCATTTAAGTGAAACTATTCAGATTGGTCCACAAAAGTACTATTATCATCTTCTAATTTTACATTTTATGTAGGCAGAATCACTTGTTAAAGCTCAGGATGATCTTCGAACAACTACAGCTCATTTGGGAATGACATTGCTTAAGCTGGCAAAGTTTGAAAGGGAGCAGGCAACATGTATTTCCCAGAAAAGACGAGCTGTTTATATCCACAATTTTGCAAATTCTGTTGTCAAGTTCAGCAGATCTCACGCAAAATTAAATTCTGAAATTGTACATCACCTGGTATGTGCATATACCACAAACTTAAAGGGACATGACCGCATGAGTAGCATATCTTGAATTTTCTTATGCATTTCATTATAACAGTGAACTATTTATGACTTTGCAGGATAGTATCCACGATTACTTGGAGATGATGATATCTGTTCATCATGCATTTACTGATCGTTCAAACGCTTTACAACATGTGCAAAGTCTGTCCGCAGATCTATTTTTCTTGCACACCAGGGCAGGAAGACTTGAATCTGTATCATCAAGAGGTATTGGGCAGGAATGGACCCGGTATCAGAAGATAGAGGGATTAAAAGAAACAATAAGCGCAACAGAAGAAGCGAAAAACAACGCTCTTAGAGAATATGAAAGTATCAAGGTAATTGCCAAAAAATGTGAAGTAATTTTTTTCTTTTGGGATTGCTTATTAATGAAAATCAGCTCACGGTTATAGTTTTTAATTACTCTAACTGCATTTCCTCAACCAAGTCTGTTGACCAAGACAGTACATGCACACAATTATGCGAAAAAGTTTATTTTCTTGTGAGGGTTTTGAATAGTATTAGGTATGAGCAACATTTGTTTGAAGTTTGATGTAAACATCATAACTATAAATCACCCTTGTTTTTATACTGTCATCACTTTACACTAGTTCAACTGCATGGCTTTTGGTCTATGTGCATAGAAAGTACCAACTAGAAAAGCAGTTTGTTCAAGTTAATTCAGAATCTTTCTGTGTCCTGCCTTTGAAAATTAGAATAAAATTTAGGGTTGCTCTCACCATGATTTGGGTTGGTAGCTAAATTATTTTGATAGTTCAATTGCAATAATTTAGCTACCAACCCACATACTTATGAAAGCATATAGTTTAGCTAAAACAATATTTTAGCCATGGATGATTTTATAGCCATGGATCAAAGCATAGCTACAGCTGGGGATAATGCAAAGGAGGGGAGAGTTTTAGCTAGTGAAACTATCCATGCTAATCCAGATGTAATGTGTAAGTTGAGTTCTAGAAGCAACCCTTTAGAGCTTCCCAAAAATTTAAATGGCTATTTAGGATGTTAAGTATGAATACTAGGTTTTGTATGATAATGTATTAGTACTTCACTTCAAGAGACCCTAGAGGGTGGTCTTTGTCTTTGTGGGTTTGCTAAGATTCTGGTAATGGAGCAGATATGCTTCTTCTTTGGAGTTTCAACATGTAGTTTCGGGGCCGGCAAACCATGCTACGAACTTTAGGATCATTTTTCGAGTCAGAAAACGTCTGCAGGCTGATTTCGTGAGTGGTGCTGGCACATCGATTCGTAGAACTTTGGAAACGCTAGGAGTGTTTGTTACTGAACTTTGAAACCATGCTGTATACAAAAGAATTCTGTTTTTTTCTTGCCCTAATTAACTTCTTATATATTATAATGCAGGAAAACAACATGATTGAAATTAGAAGGTTTGACAATGATAGGCGCCGGGATCTTATCGAGATGCTGAAAGGATTTGTTGTAAACCAGGTATGAAAGGATTAGGAAATTCATCGCAGAAACTGCAATATATAGTTGTTGATGGACAGAAGAAAACATAGAGATGCAACAACATTGGTTTAACGAAAACTAACTGTCTTCTTACTTACTCGCAGGTTTCGTATTCGGACCATTTTGCCACTATGTGGGGAAAGGTAGCAGAGGAAACTAAAGTATTTGCAAACAGGAGCAACTGATGCTGCTCTGATTTTAACTGATGCAGCCATTCAGACATGCGGCGGCTCTGTGTACAGTGATAGCATAGCAGTGGATTTTGATCGACCTATGTTGCTCCGATTTTAACACCGACACAACCTTTCTTGTTCTCAACAGTTTTGCGACCCTGGTTTCATTGTAATGACAACTGAGTTCTGTACAATTGCGTGAAATTTAATTGCGGCGAGTGGTACACCAACTAATCCGTTTTCCATACCTTTGATGACTGGGCTGGCTGAGGAGCTAGTGGCTGGTGTCTGCTTATCCACACAGGCTTCCCATAACACAGTTGTCCACTTATGTCATAAGTTGAATCTTGCCTCTGGATCGGATCGCAGGAATTAGTAGCGTGTTGTTATCTGCACCTTGCTCCCCTCGTCGGCTCGTCCTCTTGTCCAGTAGGAATCTTATCGATGTGGATGCCTAGCTGCTGATGTGGTCTCCTGTTCAACCTCTGAAGTTTTGCTTCTTTTTGAAATTCTTCGGTCAGAAAATATAGGCGAGTTTATCCATCACACAAAAAAAGCGAGGAAAATTGTGCAGAGCCAGAGATCGCTGCTCGCCTGCTCCGCTACCTCGAAGCAGAAGAAGCACAACCGCAGCTCGGCCGCGAGCATGTCACGAAACGCCGCCCCCTTCAAACCGCTCCTCCCGTCCCCGAGCTCCCGCCTCCGCGCCAAGCCCCTCACCTCCGGCGCCACCGCCACCACCTCTCCACGCCGCAGCGTAGCCGCCTCCGCCTCCTCCCGCCGCGACATCCTCCTCCTCGTCCCCTCACTCGCCGCCGCCTCGGCCATCCTCCGGCCGCTCCCCGCCGCAGCCGCGACCGATGAAGTGGCGTCCCCACCACCTCCTCCCGCCGATCCTCCGACCCCCACCCCGCCGCCTCCCCCACCGGAGCCGAAGCAGCCCGACGAGTCGCCCATGTCGAGGGTGTACGACGCCACCGTCATCGGGGAGCCGCAGGCGGTGGGGAAGGAGGCCAGGCCCCGGGTGTGGGACAAGCTGGCGGCCGCGAAGGTCGTGTACCTCGGCGAGGCCGAGCTCGTGCCCGACCCCGACGACCGCGTGCTCCAGCTCGAGATCGTCAGGAAGCTCGCGGGCCGCTGCAAGGAGGCCGACAGGGGCCTCGCCCTCGCGCTCGAGGCCTTCCCCTGCGACCTCCAGCAGCAGCTCGACCAGTTCATGACCGGAAGGTGCGCTGCTCTTATGCTCTGCCCTTTTTTTTTAGTTAAGCTGTCCAAACAATTTGGAGGGAGAAATTTAGCTCTGTTGACATTTGCGTTCATGTCATGATTCATTGGCACATCGTTGTCTGAGGACAGGAGATGGGTGTGGGTAGAAATGAACTCTGATCACTCTAATTTCCATCACCATTTAGGAACATAATGGCATATGTGCCACTAACAAGAGATTGTGAGGATTGTGTCACCTGGAACCATCACAGTCATATGGCATTATGGATGGTTCAGATCGGTTTGGGTAACAGATTGAGCTTGGGATTTAGCTACCTTTAACTTGGAGTGCTGATTAGTGATGTGGAGCTGTGGACATGCCTGCACCTTTCCTATTTGTTGTCGGACATGCGATGGACTAAATAGCTATTATAGTTAACCCTTCTACGGACTATTTCCATTTTTTTCGTTCACAAAGTTCATTTCAGTAGATGAAATACAGGTGGTCTCCACTTGATAGACGGATAAGAAATGCATCTCTTGCTCGTTGATGCCCAACCGCTGCTGTAAAAATAATGCAACTTCTGGGGCTACATCTCTGCTTCTAATTAACAGCATAGGAATCCTATCACAATCTAAGCCAGAGGATTTTAGTGCACGTGGAGTTTACTGAAGTCCTAACATTGATTTCATCTTCCAGAAAATAAGTTGATTGCCTACAAATGAAAATGCATTCTTGAGTGAGGCTTAAGTTCATTTTTATAACACTTGCAAGCTTATGCTTTGTAGGATTGATGGCAGCACCTTAAAGCTGTACACGTTGCACTGGCCAGCAGAGCGCTGGCAGGAGTATGAACCTCTTCTAAATTTCTGCCGTGATAATGGAATTAAGCTTGTTGCTTGTGGAACCCCACTGCAGGTGATTGGGATATTCTGTTTAGTGTCGATGCAATAGCACAATTGTTTTACAGATTTGTTTAGTAACTCCATGCCACAACACCTATCCAAGTCTTAATATTTTTCAGCTGCAAACTTTTTCCTTAATGCATACGCGTGAATATACATTCCATGCTATATATTTTAAATCTTGTGCCACATCCCATGAAACAGTCTCTCTGCATAACCTCTTAGCAGGCATGTCACTATCGAGGTGCCAGGCAATTTGGCGTAAAGTAAATTGTATGGTCCTGTTATGGAAAACCATGATGTACGATTTTCTATATACTGTTGTGGTGTACATTCTGTTTAACCTACGACTTTCTTTTCTGTATTTTTTATGTTATGAATTTATATGCTTCCAAGTTCCATCCTAGTCCACCATAAATAATTTTAATTATCTTTACTGAGTAGGTGAAAAGAACTGTCCAAGCAGAGGGGATTAGTGGTCTTTCAAAAGCAGAAAGAAAGGCGTATGCTCCTCCAGCAGGCTCTGGCTTCATTTCTGGTTTTACATCTATCTCGGGTCGGTCATTGATAGACAAGATTACATCAACTCGCGACTCTTCTTTTGGTCCGGACTCATATTTATCAGCACAGGCAAGAGTAGTTGATGACTATACCATGTCTCAGATAATTGTGAAAGAACTTAAAGACAGAGGTCCTTCAGGGATGCTAATTGTTGTGACGGGCGCCAGTCATCTTATATATGGGCCACGAGGAATTGGTGTGCCTGCCAGAATATCTAAAAAGATAGCAAAGAAAGAACAAGTTGTGGTACTTCTTGATCCTGAAAGACAAAGTATAAGGAGGGAAGGTGAAATTCCAGTTGCTGATTTCTTATGGTATTCAGCGGCTAAACCTTGCAGTAGAAACTGCTTTGACCGTGCTGAAATTGCTAGAGTTATGAATGCTGCTGGCAGGAGGCCGGAAGCTTTACCTCAGGTATTTGTTGAAACTAGCCATGGTCAGAGCTGTATTAGTAAAAACTTTTCTGTAGCCAAAACGTTTTGATGTTATGGCACTATCATATTCCTTATCAGCTGGGTAATGCTACTCTTTTACTGAACTATCGCAGGATCTTCAAAAAGGATTAGATCTTGGAGTTGTTTCTCCTGAGATATTGCAGAACTTCTTTGACCTCGAGAAATACCCCGTTATGACTGAACTGATTCACCGATTCCAAGTAAAGAAACTATGCCATTAATTTCGTTTTTCTCCTTAGTCGTTTCCATGTATCTTGTTAGTTTATCTAGTTTCTGGGAATGCCTCATTGAAGCACATGCATTATCGATTTAGAAACATAATAACTGTTGTAAGCTATTCATAAAAAAATATGAATCCCTTATACAAAAATTCATTAAGTCAGTCAACTTCTGCAGGGCTTCCGGGAAAGATTGCTGGCAGACCCCAAATTCCTTCAAAGACTAGCCATTGAAGAGGCTATATCAATTACAACCACTCTGTTAGCACAGTACGAAAGACGGAAAGGACGATTTTTTGAAGAAATTGACTATGTCATCACTGATACTGTCAGAGGCTCTGTTGTCGATTTCTTTACAGTGTGGCTTCCTGCTCCAACTATTTCAGTGCTTTCTTATACTGATAATGACTCTGGTCAGAGCTTGGACTTTGTCAAAGGCCTTTTGGGATCATTGCCAGATAATGCGTTCCAGAAGAATGCCTTTGGTCAGAATTGGAATACGAACCAGAGGGTTGCAGCAGTAATAATCGGCGGTCTAAAACTTGCTGGTGTCGGGTTTGTTTCTAGTGTTGGGGCTGGAGTTTCCTCAGATCTCCTGTATGCTGTTCGAGGAGTTCTGAAACCTTCAGTGAGTGCGCAAGCAGGGCGAAAGAGAGCTCCTATTTTGAAGTCAGCAGCTGTTTATGGTTGCTTTCTTGGAACATCAGCAAATTTACGGTATCAGGTAAATTATTTGATGAGCTTAATTGCTGTCAGTTGAAAGGCCTAGGTTATGTGTACTTATGAAAGTATGAAATCTCTACTTCAAATCTCTTTCTACCGGAGTGGCACCCAAAGTCTCTAACTAACCATCATGAACCCTGACTCACTATTTAAATGTACTGCTTGTAAATAACCTTCTCTGCGTTTAAGTCTCAGTTCAACGGAAATTGAAACATCTTGTTTATTTGTAACCATGCTCCAGAATGTGGTAATAACGGCATATATCTTAGTATGTTGGTAATGTTTGCCGAAATTCACTTTTGATCTCAGCTGCATATGCTCCCTTTACCAAAAAGACACATTTCAAAATGTGAAAAAAATTCTGAAAATATATTTCACACGTACATATGCACATTCTATGTGCGCACGTAAAAAACCGACAATTTTTGTGCTATGTGTCACAAAGACAAAAGAAAAGTGTCTCGTGCAAACCCTTATTTTAGCACCGAAATTTGTCTTTTCCTTCTAAAAAATGAACCAACAGGGGAGGAAACCTGTTGTTCTAAATTATTAAGATAGAAGTGAGTGTCGAACTCAGGCTATCTAGCACACCATCACATGTGCTAGCCAGTAAGCCCCTGAACCTTCCTCACCTTTGTCTTTTTTACATACGCCACGCATAAAGTCGGTTTTTTGTGAAACGACTTGGTCGGCACATAGGTTGTGAAGATGTCCACTCGACATATATTTTTGGACTTTTTTTGACATTTCAAAATGCGTGTAAAATACATTTTAAATAAAGGGAGCATATGCACCATAGAGCCAAAACGCTGCTCTTGTTTGTTTGTCTGTATATAAAATAGTCCTAAACCAAGCTTTACTGCCGTACGAGTGGGGAAGTATTATTGTTCAGTGATTTTCCTGTCACATACTTATCTGTACTAGGAGACCATATCTACTAAATAAAAAAAATGAAGTGTATCTATTACTTCAGTTCTAGGGCAATTTATCTATATTTTTATATTTATGTTGAAGATCATTGCTGGCTTATTGGAGCATCGGCTAGGAGAGAGCTTGGCAACTCGCTATAATCAGCCACTTCTTGCTGGTCTCTTGTCCTTTGTTGCAAGGACGGTTAACTCATACTTGGGAACTCAGGTTGGTCACTTCTTCATCTTTCTAGTTGCTGGTAGCATATTGTACTCTTAAACTGTTTACACTAAACAAACAGAACACTCTCAAGTTCGTTGTGCAAAGCAACATAATTTTCATAAAGAAAAACTGGAGAAGAGTAATGTCCATTTAAATTTTCCATTCCTATTTTGTTTCATAGTGCTGCTAGCTCGGCACTCAGATGAGACAAATTATGATGTAACAAAGATTAGTCATCCTTTCACTATTTGTTAGTTCTCTCTATTAGTTTATGCATTTTCTGAACTTCCTTAATATTTATTGCTTATATGCTATCTTAGGAAATAATCTACATCGGTTTTTATCTTTCAAGCAAACACAATAACAATGAAGGTCCCTAACCCTAACACATATTGGTACATCTGCCTTTCTCCTTACTAACTATTCTGTTTTCTGCAGCAATGGGTTGATCTGGCTCGGTACACTGGGCTACAAAAGATCAAGGAACCGCTTCCTTCTGAAGAGGTTCCCACACCACCTGAAACATCCCAGCTAGAAGTGTCCCAGTTAGAGGGCGGTAGAACAGAAGTACAAAATTCGGATGACAACAGCAATATTGACCAATCGAGTGATCTGACCAAGTGATTTGGTCACTTTGCGGCGCCTTCAAAGTCCATAACCAGATAGGATCAAGACAATGTTGAGCCTCACTCCTGAATCAAAAAGGAGTGGAATTTTGTATTTGGGAGAAAACAGAAATTACTACATTTTCAAGTATAGTCATTTTAGCCGACCCAATTTGCTTGGAACAAAAGGCTGTGATGTTGTTGTTGACGTTGTTGTCAGCTAATAGTCATTTCTCTAGAGTAAATATAAATATACTGCTGTAATCTGTACTCTGTACATATTCAAGGAGGACACCATCAGTATCTAGTGGATTCGCAGCAGCAAGGGCTGTCAGTTGTAACTTAACCATGCTGTAAATTCAGATTTAGTGTGAAAGAACATATTCAAGGAGGACACCATCAGTATCTAGTGGATTCGCAGCAGCAAGGGATGTCAGTTGTAACTTAACCACGCCGTAAATTCAGATTTAGTTTGAAAGTACGTTGGGTTGATGATACAGTAGAAAGTTTGGAAGGTCTGACCTGTTGCAGCCAAACCTTTCTGCTTGCTATAAGGCCAGATTTGCCAGAGTCTAATCAAGCCTCGTCACCGTCCAGAGAAATAAGGTAGGTAAGCATGTTCATTTCTGGTACCATCGGTTAACTGCTAACTTTTGTTGTGTTGCTGGACACCTGTGGGTTCTGGCAAGTTCTTCCAGTGCAATCCGTGCTTCGTGCACCGTTGCATGGGACACAGATGTTCTTTAGGTGGAGTTCTCTCGCCATCTGTCCATGGATACAGATGTACGTGGCATCTCTTCCTAGAAGTTCCTCCCTATATATTGAGGTGCGAAGCCACATCTCCTCTGTGGGATAAACAAGTTGCCCAAGAAGACAAGAAAGGAGAGACACCAGTCAGAAAAGAGGTTTAGAGTGACAAGATCATGGCGAGTGCAAAGGCAATGGGGCAGGCAGAGAGAGATCATTTTGTTCTCAAGAGCGGGCAGTCTATGCCGGCCGTTGGATTAGGCACTTGGAGAGCCGGCTCAGATACTGCTCACTCCGTTCAAACAGCCATCACTGAGGTAACATCATCATGCCATTATCCTGGTCTGTTTTGGGGAAGTACTAGGAAGCATTGGCGCGGCGGCACGCCGCGCCCGTGGATGCTGCTTGTCGAGTTTGAAGTGTGTGCTAAGCAGTTAGCTTTAGGTTTTGTGCGATGGATGACTACAACGCTGTGGTAGCTAAGTTTGTGAATTATGGATGTACAATTCTTTCAGGCTCATTGAGCTTGTGTAGGTACACACAGCCATGCATACTGATTTTTTGTGTTGACATACCTTGATGAAACTCTTTGAGAGAAAAAAAAATCTTCTGTTCGGACCTAAAAGCAGTTGGGTATTATTGTCACAAGGAGCTAGTCGTGTATAGTTGTTTATCATACAGATACAAAAAAACATAACTGCGCACCAAAAAATTTCTTGAAGGAAGTTAGCTTCTTCCTGAGCGGTCCATCTATTTTTTGGTGTAGTGTATGCTCGAGAGCTTGATCTCTTCTTGCCATCCTTTCTTGAGCATGTTGGCACCCACCTGTCACTCTGTACACCTGCAATTACCAAAGTTCATATCAGCCCTCATGGAAACTTTCTACGCAAACACAATTTGTCATGAAGATGCCAAGTCTAAGAAGATGTAATAATTGGGTCATATACTTGCAATCATAAATTCAGACACACCCAAGATTGTATCCAATGTAGCGGCATCAAATTTCTGGGGAATATGACATGGACTATGAAAACACATGCACCTACAATTAAGCATCTCAGAATAAATTGGAAAGCATATATAGTGCATAAAAGAATCTAGAAAACCAAGATACCTTGCAGCACTCACAAGAGGTATCACCAAACCCCTAGTCTACCAAGGTTACACAGATCAAAGAAGAGAACCAGGGAGCCACAAAATAAGGTTGTTATTTGAAAAATTAACGCAATATTTTTCAAACATAAAATGATACCATAAAAAATCACATAGTTACGTAAGATAATTTATATTGATTTTTAATTGGTTATTTCCTTAAATCCAACTGTCTCTAGATTACAGACATTGATCTATCAATAACCTGCAATAAGAGAGAACCTAGAACTTTGACCTTAAGACAAATTCACCTAATGATTTTGTTGATGTGATTTTTCATTTAAAGATAGCCTAAATCAAAGGATGCACACAATATGGTAAGGCCTGTCCAAAGCGTGATAAGGAAAACATGCAAGAGTCATGCCTAGAAGTGTCGGCCACAAAGTTGACATCAGTCGAAGGTACAGGACATGTCAACAAATCTGGAAGAAAAGAAGCATATAAATAAAATTTGAAAAATATCTACAGATCGGGAAAACATATGTCATGCCAAATCGCTAATATCATGACAGGGATTAACCTAACTCACTAACATAAGGCAATCAGAATTTAAAACTGCAGAACTTATGACCTATTAGTATGAAGCTCTGCAACGACTTCATCTCCTCCTTAAATCAAAGTAATCTAGACTAAGTGGTTACTTTCCTAGTGCCTGAAGGATCAACCAAAGTACCAACACATACCACCTAAACTATGGGAGGAGAGCTGGGAAAAGCGAAAACCGGTTCATGAGGTGCAAGACTGCCACCCTATCACCACCACTGAAGCACCACCCCACCAATTGGTCGTAAAATCCAGTGCTGAACATCCTCCACGTCCTCTTGTGGTCACTTGTGGTGTTGCTATGCCGCCGTAAGCAGCAAGCTCCCCGGACCTCCACACCCTCTCCAAATCCGAAGCCTTCTCGACCAGTAGTGGCTTGAGGCTGAGAGAATCAATGAGCAGTAAAAAAAACCGGCATCGCAAATCAGATGGAGAGAACCTCACATGTGTCATCTTTATATATACCAAATATGAAGCATGAACACTTAATATTTGGTTGTACCAAATCCGAATTAATTTATCTAGCTAGCAGCACCACATGATATTTGAGCAGAACAAAAATTTCGAACAGAAGCTAACCTTCATGTGGGCTGAAGAGACCGTGGTTGCATAAAATTCAAGCCGTCCTAAATCAAACCAAGCTGAGAATTGATTTCAGCATTGGAGTTCCAAACCAAACGACTGTGTCCCTTCTACTCCACTTTGTATGTATAGGTGCATGCACAAAGCCTAGCCGCAGTGGAGCGGTGACCATGACCCCTGCGGCCACGCCAATCTTGGACCTTTGTCTCTTCATCCTCACGATGTCGTGGAGGCTGTACCTGGACCGCCCTAAAAAAAAGATGAGAAGGACATCAATATTTTTGAAATAATGTGGAATTTTTTATGTGCCTAGGTGGCAGGTCCCTGTTTTCCCTCCTTTATGTGCAGCATCTTCCTGGAAAATACTTTACAGGGTCATCCAGATTTCCTGGTTATTCAATCTAACAATTCAGCAAAGTTATCACAATCATCGGTGACTGATTACACTGAAAGATGTTTAAAGATGGTTGCTACCCGCAGGCAGGTTATTATCTTTATTATTTGTTGAGTTACTAAGCTAATATTTATTGAATTCAATAATCAATGTCTACCCAATGTAGAACAGATTCAGGTTGTACTATAAACCTAAAAATTAGAAGAAATGCAATTATCATTCAATTTTCTCATTTTATATTCATATGTAAGTTGTAAATTAAATATTCGCATGCGCAACATAGCTATACGTGGGAGGAAAGAAAACAGACAATTTGAGCCAAAATGTGCAGGAAGAGATCTCCATGCAAAGCATTCTATATTAAGTTTGTGATATGGAACTATTCTATCAGCTATTTTTTTCCCGTGCTCCTAGTATGAAGATACAAAGAAAAATTCTTCATCACTAAGTATATGCATTTGAAGAATTCTAACATTCTTAGTGGTAAATAATAGAGCAGCACATACCTTATATGAAACAGCATCCTACAATATTTTCCGGAGGAACCATGCGTGAGTCCTTCGTACAGATCCCATCATGCTGGAGTCCTATGTAAGGATCCCCTGGCAGGGTCATGTTAATATTTGTGCAACTACTAATGAAGGAGCAAACTTTTGTTGTCCATGAATTCTCAATAGTTACCCTTTGTACAGCAGAGTCATGCATAGCCAAAGATCCCCTGGCAAGAACAAAGCTTAGAATATTAACTGAATCTATGTAATGACAGAGATACAAAATCTGCAGGAAGATAATAAGAAGGAAAATACAGAAAAACTGATCCCACATAAACACATTGGAAACATTGGAAAACATGAGTGACAGGGAAATCAACCGTATCAGCTCTAAACATAAAGGAGTATGTGACTAACTACCATGACTTGGTTGCCGATGTTGAACACCAAGTGGTGCTGTCAGCGGCCTCATCATGCTGCTGGTGGCTGATAGGTGTCCTCACCTCCTTGTTGTGATGCTTCACACGCCTAGTCCTCTCCCTGTGTTGTGATCCTCCACATTTTCACATGTTCTTCCCCTTCCACCTCCCCACTGTTTTCAACTCTTCCACAAAAAAACTGAACCCAACAACCATTAGATTGCTTGTCTACAAATTTCTCTCTCAAAGTACTGGATAGAACACCTGGACTCGCATAAAACCGTTGAAACCTGTTCAGACCATGACATCCAGAGAAGAATTCTATGCACGATAGGAGGATGTATAGCTTGTACAACCAATGATGAGAGTCTTTATAATATATGCAAATTACATGAAAATAAGATAAACCAATTTCTCAAGGAACTAAAGGAATGTGCAATTAAAAATTCTTAAGCAAGTGTCAATGGGTACAGAAAGAATGTAGAGGGTTCACAATGGACAAAAGAAAAGAAAAAATCGAAAATCATACACATAGGGATGTTTTTTTAAGAGAAAGGCAGATAATATATTGGTAACCATGAATATTTGAATGCAGAGCACTTACTTATTTATAAGATATATAATATTTGTATGTGGCGAAATTTATCTCAATTGAAGAAAACATTATAGTAAGGAGCCTACCTTTACAAACAGAGGGGAAGGTGAACACTGCAACGACCGATAAACCCTCCATTAGACTCAAACTAATTTCATTGATCCCCTCTGTTGTCTTCACATCCAGAGAAACATTGTCCAGTATTCCAACTTCAGTTATAATTAGTATTATTTCCTTAATCATCTCCCTTACATGTTGACAATGTATATTCTCTCATGTATCAATATGTGATGCAAGCTTAGTTACAGAAACAATGCCAATTCAGCTCAATGAACAGCTTAGCTAGTTCGGCCCATGAAGAACACCACGCAGCCACCCTCCATACAATTTCTCCAAGAAATTTATCCACCGTAAGGTGTGCATAAATAAATAACAGAACCATAACTGGAGTCCATATGTACTAAACATATCCTAGTAAGTCCATCATACTTTTTATTTGTACATCATGTAATCTGATTCTATAACAAAGAAACTTTTGCCTAGTAACATGGTAGAAGAAAATAGCTAGAGTTAATTGGTAGGCCATTTTATCAGGGGTTCAAAGTCCAACCTGACGCAAGACATGAGATCCTAGCTACCAGACCAAAATCCGGGAGTTGGGTTTCCTGATGAAAAATTGGGTATCAGCGAAAACAAATCTCATGTGGATAGTCTGTATGTTAACTCTTAGACACAATAGCCTAACCTAGCAGCCACAGTAACCTGAGAAGTCCTTTTTATTTTGATGGTGCCGTTGCTGGCAAGCTGGAGCCACACCCGTTAAGTGGCTGCTGCCACCGGTGCCGTATCTCCGTCATCTCTTCTGGCATATGGATATTAAGGCCGATCGCCTCATGTGCAGGCACCTCTGTGGTGTAGCTGCTGCAGGCGGAGAGAGGGAGAAAGAGAGCTCAGGTGGGCGTGGCCATGGTGGAGGTTTGGCCGCGCCCTTCATCCTCCCGTCCTAGACTCCTAGTGCCGATCGCTACTGAAAGAAGAGAAACAGAGGGGTCAGAGAAGGGAGAGCGGTGAGGAAAATTTAGATCTTCGACAACCGGCTACCTACCTTTTTGCCATGGACGCCCATGGTCGCCGCCGGACCCCTGGTGGACGCGAGTGTCTCCGCCTTTGCCTCTCCCTGCCCGACGTGTCGCCTCCATGCCAACCCGTTGCCTCCAACCCAAGCACCTCCCGAGGTCGCGGGGCGGCCAAATCAGCACGAGGAAAGCCGGAGCGCCTCGGCGAGGGCCGGGACGCCGGAGGAGGACCCGGACCACGCCATTGGAAAACAAAGCGGCAGGAGAGTTTCTATAGTACTCCGTATCTCGGACGACGGCCTCCACCCGGCGGCTGGTCCAATAAACGCCACAACTGCCTGGGACGGAAGAGGTCGGCCCGAGAGAGCTGACGGTGCGGGAGAGCTCAGTGGCGGCGCCGGCCATGGGGAAGAGGGTGACCTAGATGGTCTACCAGGACGGGGAGAGACATGACTGATCTCGTCCAGGTTTTTTCTATGGTGGATGAATCGAGGAGGTGGGATGGTGGGGTGTGCGGGTGATGCAAAGAGAATTTTCTAGATTCGGTCAAAGCGGTGCTGGCCGGCTGGCCCTCGCTTGTGCTAGAAATAACATGTGGGAAGAAAAAAATGGGTAACCCGCACATAGCCGGTAATCCTAACATGGATATGCATTGAATGAAAATTTTCTACCGAGGATGAATCGGATCAAAGGACGCGTGGAGCAAAATGATTCGAAAAAAAATAGCAATCTACAGTGTCCCGATTCACCAAAGCATAGTGAAAATGTTCAGCTTTTATATAGGGTAATATTATTGTTCAGTGACTCCGTGCTCTTGGGGCAGTGTGTGAAAAGTCATGGTATCGTGCTACTATTGGACCAAGAAGCTGCGACATCTTAGGAAATTTTTGTTCATGGTTACTACAGCTTCTTGGTCTAGACATGTGGGCACAGTTACAGAAACCGGTAGAACTCTGTAATAATCTGAATATATGGTTACTGCAGGCTGGATACAGGCATGTCGACACAGCTGCTCAATATGGCATAGAAAAGGAGGTATATACATTAAAGGGATACTCTGTTTCTGTACTATGGCTAGCGGTTAAACATGTCTTTAAACACCCTATGTTGATTTCAGGTCGGCAAAGGGCTTAAGGCTGCAATGCAAAATGGAATCGACAGGAAAGATTTGTTCGTGACGTCAAAACTATGGTACTTGTGTGCACAACCATAGATTGTCCTTTGATGTAAAAACAGTAAAATTAATTGTCAGTAACATAATAGTGTGTTTATAATATGTGACTTTTGATCAATATTTCTCTGCTCTAGGTGCACAAACTTGACTCCTGAGAGGGTGCGACCAGCATTGGAGAACACACTCAAGGATTTACAGTTGGATTATATTGATCTTTACCTTGTAAGAAATCACAACTAATGCCTTATTTTGTCTCCCCGCAAAAAAATGCCTTATTTTGTTTGCAACTAACTTACCCTGATTAGTGCTTATGTCTGGTATGTGTTATCTTATAATACTAACTCTGTCGATGTCGAAAGTTTTGTCTAAATTTAGATGCATCTAGACACTTTTTAGTGTATAGATACATTCAAATTTAGACGAATATTCGGCATCCTTTTATAGACTGAGGGAGTACTTTAAGTTTTTCTTAGAGCCCACTACACATGCACCCCAAATGCATGCTTGCCCATTACACATGCCAGAAATAGTTCGTACACTTCACCGATGAACATATATGTACTCTGATTAAATACTTCATACGGTGTGCCTTCTTTAAAAATACTTCACAGATGCATTTTTATACATAATCTGCTTATAGCGAAAACTCTTATTGACCTAATGGATGCAGATCCATTGGCCGTTCCGACTAAAAGATGGGGCACACCAGCCTCCGGAAGCTGGCGAAGTGTTAGAATTCGACATGGAGGGAGTATGGAAGGAAATGGAAAACCTTGTGAAAGATGGACTAGTTAAGAATATCGGCGTCTGCAATTACACGGTGACCAAGCTGGACCGGCTGCTACGATGCGCAAAAATTGCACCGGCAGTATGCCAGGTTGTGAACTCTCAAACTTGATGAGTAGTCCAAATATCGGAATTATTTTTTTGATCCTTTATTCGCTTAACTTGGCAGATGGAAATGCACCCTGGCTGGAAGAACGATAAGATTTTTGAGGCATGCAAGAAGCGCGGAATCCATGTTACTGTAAGTTATTTCTTCTGAAAAATGGAAATGATAATGTGACATCTCTGATGTTATACCTAAGCAGATTTTTTCATTTCGGAAACAAAAGCGATTAATGGTATTCTTGTTTGCAGGCCTACTCTCCATTGGGTTCTTCAGAGAAGAACCTTGCTCATGACCCTGTTGTTGAGAAGGTATGTATATTCAGAAGTCATTTTTTGTTCAGTTCCAAGCTATTCAAATAATGTATAGCTTAATTCAACTATTGAAACTGCAGGTAGCCAACAAACTAAACAAGACCCCAGGGCAGGTGCTCATCAAGTGGGCTCTGCAGAGGGGAACGAGTGTTATCCCGAAATCAAGTAAAGATGAGAGGATCAAGGAGAATATCCAGGTGTTTGGATGGGAGATCCCCGAGGAAGACTTCCAGGTCTTGTGCGGCATCAAAGATGAGGTGAGTGAGGCTGGTACATTCCGACGTTGCGCATTTACTTTCTGTCTAAGATTGACATTATTTGAAAATGTTTGAGCCATCGGTAGAGGAGAGCAGAAGACACTTGATGCGCCTACCCACCCGAACGTGAAACGAGATCTATGTTCCCTAGAAATCTGTAACACTAAATATGGTAATGCAAAGCAGTAGGCCGGATGCAGAGGCCGCAGTTGGCCCATCAGCTAGTTTATGTGCTGCATACTATGTTTAGTCGTTTCTTCAGGGTATCCTGCAGGCGGAAGCCAGCTCACGCGTGAAAAACAATGTGGTGTTCAGATAGAGCATCACTCCATCTGCTTAGTGTCGTCAGTTCTGAGGCCTACTGCACTATGGAAAAACTACACAAACCCTGTCAAGTTAGCAGTAAGTATACGTTCCAGTCTGATGTAATAATAACGTGAGTGATACCTGGTTCTGCAGAAGCGTGTCCTGACCGGAGAGGAGCTGTTCGTGAACAAGACCCACGGGCCGTACAAGAGTGCATCGGAGGTCTGGGATAACGAGAACTGAGTTTACGTGTGCTGCAGCCTGTAATGTTGAAGAGGTGGGCATGTCTCGAATAATGGGTGCTGAAGAAGTGAGGACTGATGCACGGATCTGCGGGCTCTCTATATGCATGCTCTGTAAGCATCGTCCTGTACAATAAATAAAAACGGCGATAGGGTTTTCCCCTAGCTCTTCTCCCACTGTCCTACATGCTTCGTGTGGTTTTGTATTATTGCCTTGCACCGGCGACACACACTAAGTTACTCTTGATGCGACTTGAATCCACGTTCTGGCCATGCAAACCTGCTGAGATTTAGTTCTGCATTTGGTAAGATCGAAATGTGCTGTCTTTCCCACCAGCCATCGTCCGGACCACCTGAAAAATGTCCAGAAATTGTGCTTAACTAAATGGAACACAGGTGCTAGTGGGCTAATGGAGATCCAGACAGCACGGACTGTACGGGCCGTATGCACGAGCACGGCTGTTCTTCCCTCAAATAAATCGTCTTCTGGTACGGATGAGAAATTTGTAATCGATGTCCACATGTCAAGCTCCGGTGGGTCCGACTGTAAGTGGCACAAGGTGGACTCACACACACACACGCAGGTCGTCAGGCCCAGGTCGCCCAAGCAGCGTGGTCCAAAGAGGAAGGTGTATAGTAGTAGGCTCGAGCCGAGATGAGAGATTGGATCTTGTGGGCAGCATGCCGAGGTGGTCGGTGGTGGCGCCGTGGTTGCCACAGACACGGCCGGCGATGCCTCCCAGCCCATGAAGCTTCCCAGCGGCTTCCTCCCGGCTCCCTTGCACGTGAGCCGCCATGGCGCCATCCGGGGCTCTTCATCGCTCACCGGTGGGTCAAGCACGCTTTCATGCGCCGGTCAAATTCACGAGCTTGCGGTTTTTGCACGGCCGAGCAATCCGTTCCCAGTTTCAGTGCGCATATGCTTGTTCTTTTTCATCTTTTTCTCGAGAAGAAGGTGCAGAAAATATGCCTGTCTAGAAGGCTTAGTTACAAGAGCGGAACACTTGAGCACAAGTCTGTCTGCTTTTCAGGATATGGTATGTCATTTTTTAAAAAAATTGCTAGTTATGGATGTAAATGAGGGTATTAATGGAACGGATATCCGACAGATATGGTATAGTACTCATAAATACTACTTTATCTCGTAAATTTTTAAAAATTTGCTAGATATGTAGATACTACTTTATCTCATAAATGTAGCGGAACCACCCAAATTATCCTAACATAACCCACCTAGAGACCAACCCGCACTTTCGGAACCTGGCAACGCGCGAGGATGTAATCCGCTACGTTGAATAGGTTGTCTGAGATTCGGATTTAATATAGCCCCCAATGAAATACGATTGGTTTGATTTCTGGAATAGGCGAATACGAATGAAAATACAACATGCATTGTCAGTGTTTTTAATGCATGTCAGTGTTTTTTAATGCTACTTCAAGCGATACTTAAGGGGAGAGGATGGAAACAGTCAATTGGCAGTACTCCAAAATAATCAATGATGGGATAGTCAAAATCACTAATTTTGGAACACAAATTAGTAAACACATTTTTTCATCAATAAACTCAATTTCAATCTTTCAACTCCATGTTAAGTTTAGTTTTTTTCCCAGGGTTTTCTAGAATAGAGCCCAAGAGATACTCGTAACATTTTTAAGTTTGATCATTAAATTTGTCAACAAAATCTGAGATATATGCCACAAAAGTTTAGAGTGGATTTTGTACTTACACGCATGGGTGTGGATGAGTCACCGTCCGTTGTGCTTTGAGATTCGAATAAAAAGAGAGAAAGAAATCATGATGATTACAAATCTCGAGAAATAAATGAACGGCGACGAAAACACCCACACTCATATGTGTAAATACAAAAGCACCACTGTGGTGTATACTATCTCACATTATTTTCATCAAATTGGTGGTCAAAGTTTTGAAGTAGGTGGAAGCCTAATAAACCAATATGGAGGGAGCATAGAGGAAGGAATACAAAGAATGAAAATGATATGAAAAAAGTTCAGAAAACCACTTTTGAGCTTGGGAGCATATGCTCCTGGTACCCGAGAAAAACATCTCTATATGTCAAAAATATATGAAACAAAATTTGGCACGTATATGTATATGTTGGCATTATATGTACGCACGTCAAGTTTGCTAAAAATTAAGTGTAAAAAAGATTTAAAAAAATGTCCTGTGAAAAGCTTTTTCTAGCACCAGAATTTGTCATTTTTCCACACAATCCAAAAGGTGACGGTGTTCCGTGAAACGAACATATAATATTGAGATGTACGATATCATTTAAAAAAACGGGAGCATATGCCCCGAGATGAAAAACTTCTCATCCAAAGAATGTGCACTATATAAATATGGATGAGGAATAAGGACGTCACAGTGCGCGGCGCTCCAAGAGCAGTAGCTGAGCAGACGGGTGGGTAGCCATGCCCATGGCTAGCAAAGCATGATAGCATAGGCGAGCTCAAGCCGACAGCCGCAACGGCACGCGATCTTTCTTCGTCGGTACATGTCGTCGCATTCAGCACGAGTGCCGGTGGCGGGTTCCGGCCGCGGGGCGCACGGAGCAGCTTTCCAACCCGACGCCCCAAGCGCCTGCGCCCAAAAGCGCCGCCCAAACTGGTCGGTCCGCGACGCCGTGGCAGCGTGGCTGATGATACTGTAGGTACGGCGCCAATCGTGCCGAAACGTACGATTGCGGGCGCCCAATCAGTATATTCAGCGCTCAGCAGGAGTACCTCAGTACAGTACACCGTACGTAGCCGCTGGGCGAAGCGATCTGCGTTTTTCGTTACAAATCTAACCCTAGCCGATATTATTATCTGTTTTAAAATAATATTGCTTTCTAAAAAAACTTATAGTTTGAAATGGAGGCGGTATAAAACTAGGGGGCCTGCTGAGCGTCCCGGGGATCAAATCCCCCGATTCTCCGGGCCGCCAACTGTTAAATGGGACGATTTGTACCATCCATCCTGGGTCCCGGGTCAACATCAAGCACAACCCACCAAAAGAAAGGAAAAAAAACACCCAAACGGACCTGGCATCGCCGTCCTGCCCGTACCCTTGCCGCCCCATACTGCTACCCAGCAAGCAACACCATCGCCCCCGGCGGGAGCTGATACGTCCAAAACGTATCTACTTTCCCGAACACTTTTGCTATTGTTTTGCCTCTAATTTGTGTATTTTGGATGCAACTAACGCGGACTAACGTTGTTTTCACCAGAAATGTTCTGGTGTCTCGTTTTTGTGCAGAAATCCAACTTTCAGGAAAAACCTCAGGATTTTGACGAAAGGCCCTATTTTCCCGGAATAATGACGGAGCTGTAAGGACAAATCGGTGGAGCCCCGAGGGCCCCACACCATAGGGCGGCGCGGCCGGGGGCCCGCGCGGCCCTATGGTGTGGCCCCCTCGGCCGGCCTCCGACGCCCCCTTCGGACTACTTATTCGCCTCGACCTAAAAACGCACGAGGAGAAGTCGAAGTCGCCAGAAACCCTCCAGAACGCCGCCACATCGCGAAACTCCATCTCGGGAGCCAGAAGTCTCCGTTCTGGCACTCCGCCGGGACGGGGAATTGGAGGAGATCATCACCGCCATCACCGCCAACGCCTCTCCATCAACCGACCCATGTTTCCCCCATCCATGTGTGAGTAATTCCCCGCTCGTAGGCCGAAGGGGATGGTAGGGATTGGATGAGATTGGTCATGTAATAGCATAAGATTGTTAGGGCATAGTGCCTAGTGTCCGTAGATGGTACTTTTATGATATTGTTGCAACTTGTTATGCTTAATGCTTGTCACTAGGGCCCGAGTGCCATGATCTCGGATCCGAACATGTTATTATTTCATCATGATATTCATTGTTTATGGTCTTACCCGCAAGTTGTATACACATGTCGCTGTCCGGAACCAATGGCCCCGAAGTGACAAATCGGGACAACCGGAGGGAATGGTAGCGATGTGAGGATCACATGTGTTCACGGAGTGTTAATGCTTTGCTCCGGTACTCTATTAAAAGGAGTACCTTAATATCCGAGTAGTTTCCCTTGAGGC
>NC_061511.1:195356863-195415488 GCF_022539505.1 Lolium rigidum | reverse complement strand
GTGCCAAAAAAAATCCAAGAAAAGAAAGTTTTATAGTACATAGAGGATGACATGCGGGTCCCATTTAGAAGCAGCGGTATCACCGTTTGAGAGGCGGCAGGGGATCGAAAGAAAAAGGTAAGTGACCAAATATGAGGTGCCAAAAATAATTCAAGAAAAGAAAGTTTTATAGTACATAGAGGATGACATGCGGGTCCCGATTAGCAGCAGCGGTATCACCGTTTGAGAGGCGGCGGGGATCGAAAGAAAAAGGCAAGTGACCAAATTTGAGGTGCCAAAAAAAACTCCAAGAAAAGAAAGTTGATTGCACATAGAGGATGACATGCGGGTCCCATTTAGCAGCAGCGGTCTCAATGTTTCCAAGGCGGCAAGGGATCAAAAGAAAAAGGAAGTAGCCAGAAATCAGGGGTAAAAAAAAATCCAAGAATAGAAAGAATTTTGATTCATAGAGGATGACATGCGGGACCCATGATCCTGCATCGTAAACGGCTCGATCGTAGAACGTTGAACGAGATGGCGCGATCTAGAAAAAAACAATGCCGGAGAGGCTACCATCCGGGCCCTACATCCCTCGGCGGTGCGGATTTGCGTTGACTCGGCCGGCGAACCCGAGATTTCGAGATGCACCACGTCCCGGCCACCATACGCCACGTTTTGGCCGCTTTCGTCGGCTAGGTGGCCTCAAAAACGAGAAAAAAAAAGTTTTGACATGCACCACGGAGGGACCAAAATCGTCGGCCATGGTACACCAGCAACCACGGCGCGACTTCAACTTCGTCGGCCATGGCAACTTTTCTTGTAGTGGAACCCGATTTATTTCCAGAAACAATAGAAGAAACTTGGGAGGATTCCCCCTTTTCATTAATAAGTTTGAAACACACAGCGGTCCTATCATATTTTGGCAAAGTGTCATCTTCTAAAATATTCTGTATGTAAGTATTTGTATGGCAATTATTAATGCAATAAGAAAGACACCCATGCAGGACATCATCAATATCAAGATCGTTAATATCTAACAAAGAAATTTTTCTTGATAACTCTTCACACTTCAAAAATAAGGTAAGTTCATCATGCTGATTAGGAATAATTTCATCATCACAATATAAATTTGCAGCACTCATGGGGTTCGAATTATCATTGGAGGAACATTGAAAATTAAAATGACCAACTTTATGGCAAAGTTCACAAATAAAAGGATAGAGGGCACACACTTTTTCTCCAAGATCATCTAGAGCCCTAGACCATTTTCTAGTTTTTTCATTCCTATGATGGATACAATATTCTTCTTCGATTTGATTAATTCCACAAGGTCTATGTATTCCACAAAAATTAACATGCTTATAGGAAATAGCATTTTCAGAAGTTTGAACATGTTCATTGCAATCATTAATAACAGTTTCATCCTTCATGCAAGCGTCTTTAAAAGGTTCATGATACTTATCAAAATTCTTCCTAGGCAATTCGATGTGAGAAGCAAAAGCTTTATAAAGATTTGCAACAACTTGAGAGTCAAGACCATAAGTAGCACTCATATTTCGAAATTTATCGAGTATCCATAAAAGTTTCAATGCATTCATAATCATAATTTATACTCGACTCTCTACCTTTGTCATTCTCCCAATCTTCGGCGTTCTCCCGAATCCGATTAAGAAGGTCCCATTTAAACTCTTCTTTATTGCGTGTGAATGATCCGGAACAAGCGATATCCGGCAAGGTTTTATCCCGAAAAGAAAGTCTTGCATAGAAATTATCAATGATAATATTACCAGGAAGCTCATGATTGGGGCATTTGAGCATTAAGGACTTCAATCTCTCCCATGCTTGGGCAATACTCTCTCCATCATGAGGCCATAAATTATATATACGGTTTCGATCTTTGTGAATTTCACTTGGAGGATAGAACTTAGAATAAAATAGAGGCACAATATCCTTCCAATCAAGAGAGCGCCCATCCTTCAGCAGTTTATACCAATGCGCCGCTTTACCAGATAGCGACATAACAAATAATTTCTTCCTAACTTCATCCATTGAAATACCTGCACACTTGAATAACCCGCATAATTCATGCAAAAACAGTAAATGAGGATGAACAGTTCCATCCCCTTCATAGCGGTTATCCACAACACGTTCAATAATTTTCATGGGTATTTTATACAGAATACTTCAGTAGGTGGATTTAAAATATCACAAGCATCATTAGAGTTATCGCATATGGGAGATAATGTATTATCAGAGCAAAATTTCTCCCCTAAAGATGGGAAGCTAAAAAGATCAGAAAAACTAGCTTCCCCAAGCTTAGACTTCTCCATAGCATTAGCAGTAATTGCATTCATACTAATAACATTGCTACTAACATGCAAATAAGGTTCCATAGGTTTTTAATTTTTGTATCAAACAATTCTAAATCAGGAAAATGATTAAAAAGCTCACTAAATTTTTTATTGTTTTCCATTATGCCTAACTAGTGAAAATAAAAACAAGAAACAAAAAGATGCAATTGCATGATCTAAAGGAAATAGCTTCGAGCACTCACACACCGGCAACAATGCTAAGAAATAACTTAGTAGTCGGAGGATGTGAATACCTTTTACCTTACCTCCCCGACAACGGCGCCAGAAAATAGCTTGATGTCTACGGGTGCTTCTATTCTTGTAGACAGTGTTGGGCCTCCAAGAGCAGAGGTTTGTAGAACGGCAGACAAGTTTCCCTTAAGTGAATCACCCAAGGTTTATCGAACTCAGGGAGGAAGAGGTCAAAGATATCCCTCTCAAGCAACCCTGCAATCACGATACAAGAAGTCTCTTGTGTCCCCAACACACCTAATACGCTTGTCAGATGGATAGGTGCACTAGTTCGGCGAAGAGATAGTGAAATACAAGTAGTATGGATGTATATGAGTGGTAATAGTAATCTGAATAAAATATGGCAGCGAGTAAACATGCAGTAGAACAGTAAGTAAGCGGTGTTTGCGATATTGGAAACAAGGCCTAGGGATCATACTTTCACTAGTGGACACTCTCAACATTGATCGCATAATAAATAATAACTTCTCTCATATGTGCTACATACACTCTTTTGTTGGATAACAAACACCATTCGTTGTGTAGGGCTACAAGAGCTCCCTCAAGCCGGAGTTAACAAGCGCCACAACATTCAGCATTCATATTTAAGTAACCTTAGAGCATAATAGATCTTTGCAAAATAAACCGAGTACTAACATAGCATACACACCGTCACCATTACACTATGAAAGGGGGAATAGATCACATCAATACTATCATAGCGATAATTAACTCCATAACCTACAAGAGATTATGATCATAATCTACGACAAGAACCACACGATGCACACACTGTCACCATTACACCATGCAGGAGGAATAGAGTACTTTAATAACATCACATGAGTAGCATATAGACTAGTAGCGATACAAAGCTCACCATATGGATCTCAATCATGCAAGCAATTCACGAGATCATTGTATTGGGGTACAGAGAGAGAGATTAACCACATAGCTACGGTAGAGCCCTCAGCCCCAGGGGAGAACTACTCCCTCCTCATCATGGGAGACAGCGATGGCGGTGAAGATGGCGGTGGTGTCGATGGAGAAGCCTTCCGGGGGCACTTCCCCGTCCCGGCGGCGTGCCGGAACAGAGACTCCTGTCCCCCAGATCTTGGCTTCGCGATGGCGGCGGCTCTGGAACTTTTCTTGTATCGTGGTTTTTCCGTATCGAAGATTTAGGTCAGGGGCTTTATATAGGCGGAAGGGCAGCCTCGGAAGGGTCCTGGGGCCACCAGACCATAGGGGGGCGCGCCCACCCCCCTGGCCGCGCCGCCAGGTGGTGTGGGGGCCCCCTGGCTCGTCTCCGACTCTTCTTTGACGTTCTGGAAGCTCCCCGGGAAAATAAGATGTTGGGCATTGATTTCGTCCGATTCCGAGAATATTTCCTTACTAGGATTTCTGAAACCAAAAACAGCAGAAAACAGGAACTGACACTTCAGCATCTCGTCAATAGGTTAGTTCCGGAAAATGCATCAAAACGATATAAAGTGTGAACAAAACATATAGGTATTGTCATAAAACAAGCATGGAACATCAGAAATTATAGATACGTTGGAGACGTATCAACGTGTGTGGGTGGCGAGCACATAATTGACGCATGAGAAGGCGGTGATTAGCAGTGAGGCCGGTAATGTAACAACACAACATACTAGCTATGATTTGTTGATGTAAAGGAATTAGCCTTGGATTTTACCACATTATAGTTCAGTGATTTTTGTTCAATACATGCCCGTTTATACTCGTTAAGGATGAAGAAACTTAATTCAAAGCATTTATCAAATCATGGTGATCTACATACCTACATTGTGAACTTTGCTATATACTTTTACTTGAAAAACCAGCATATAAAATCAAAACGCCTACCATGGGTCATAGCGAGAGCACATGCTCACAACCATACATGGTTGCCTTTGTGACCCTTATTACAATATTGAACCGCAAGAAAAAAGAACATTTATCACATGGTTGTTGTACAACTTGATTGTTATACGATGGTGTCCCTATTTAAGCAGGAGAAGAGAGAGCAAATGGTCATTCTTCGTAGAAAAGACTACACACGTACCGAGGCGGAAAAGGGGTAGAGCCTAACCGTTGCCCGATCCATATTAGCTCGTACCACGTACCAACATAAGTTTCACACTTTGTTGGAATTCCCTTTGCAATGTCGTTCCAATCACCGAGCATTGTAGGATTTGGAAGCGTCAGGATTTGCGGCTCTACTGGCACGTGCTTGTAGATAAACTAACAAGGGTCTGTTGGTCAGTTAGATGAGGATTGTCCTCCATCCTTGAGGGTAACCATGACTACTAACTTACCTGGGCCTCTTCTTTAGATCTTCAGATTTTTGTCATGCACATGCCACGCTTGGCGAGTGTCGTGAGAGGAGACGAGGATTGCCGGGTGTTGGACATAACAGTCGCATGTCTCCACGCAAATGCACACTGGTACAATGTCATAGGATTAGGTCCTCCAGGTATAGGAGGTATTGGATACACAATTTTCTGGTCTGGCGATGATACCCAGACGACATGCTTCATCTGGAACCGCGAGGTGTGGCTGACCAACGGAGCGACACATTCGTGTCGCCACAAGTTCAGCAACTTCGTTTCGCTGCAAACTCTGTCGCCTCTCACGTCTATCGTGCTTCACTCCTCCGCAAAGAAAGAAATTTCAGTGCTCCAGATACCACAGCCCTACGGCCCTACCTCCCCGTCGATCACGCTAGTACTCTGGCAACGCCGTCATTTCCCATGTCTTTGACGCACTTTCCTTGCTGACTTTTCCCACCTCCTTTCGCCTCCCCCGAGGCCACGCCATTTCACCATCGACCATTCCTCGCGCGCTCTGCCGCTCATCCAGCCGTCCATACCACACACCCCACCGCATCCGCCGCTCGAGCGCGGCCGCTGCCCGTGCCATGCCTACCCGCCACGCCAGTAAAGACGACGGCCAGTCCACGCGCTGTCGCCCTCTGCCAGCCCACAAGCTACCGCGTCCCAAGTCATCGCCTCATCTCCTCTTCGCAGGCAGTCCACAACCACCCCCACCACCCGAAGCCGCGTGCGGTAGCCACCATCCATGGCGGAGGACGGCGAAGAGAAGCTGCTCGCCACGGTGCAGCACATCGTGCAGACGCTCGGGAGCAGCGACACCATGACGGAGGACATCCTCAAGGTCTTCTCCAACTACGACGGCCGCCTCTCGCTCGACAAGATCTACGCCGCGCGCGGCGCCGTCGCCGCCGCCTCGGCAGCCGGCGGCGAGCGCTCCATGCCGGCGTCGCCCACGCTGCCCCCGCCGCCGCAGGCGGCAGCCATACCGGGCTCCTCCGCCAGGCCGCCCGTCACGTCCATGGAGCGGACCGTGCGCACGCTGGACCGCCAGATCTCGCAGTTCGTCACCATGGACCGCCTCATCTGGGCCGACTCAAGCGACGCCGACACCTTCCTCGAGGCGGTCGACGACCTCATCGGCACAGTCCAAGAGCTCGACGCGGCGGGCACCAACCGCGCCCTGCTCGACCGCGCCGACGAGCTGCTCAGCCGCTGCATGGCGCGGCTGGAGGACGAGTTCCGGGCCCTCATCGAGCGCCCCGACGACGCCGCCCCAACACCCCCCGGCGGGTTCGCCTCCGACGCCTCCGACGACGACGAGGGCTTCTACGGCGGGACGACGCACGCCGACGACGCGTACGGCGACGACGAGCCCATCCCGGTCGCCAAGCCGGTGACCGACTACGACGTGGTCATCGACGCGCTCTCCCCGGGCTCCATCGCCAACGTGCACCAGATCTCGCGCCGGATGGTGGACGCGGGGTTCGGCCGCGAGTGCGCCGAGGCCTACGCGGCCGCGCGCAGGGGGTTCGTCGACGAGAGCGTCGCGCGGCTCGGGGTGCGCCCGCGCACCGCCGAGGAGGTCCACGCCGCCACCTGGGAGGACCTCGAGTTCGACATCGCGCGCTGGATCCCGGCCTTCAACATGGTCTTCCGCATCCTCGTCCCCAGCGAGCGCCGCCTCTGCGACCGCGTCTTCGACGGCCTCGCGCCCTTCGGGGACCTCGCCTTCATCGCCGCCGTGCGCACGCAGGCGCTGCAGCTCATTTCCTTCGGCGACGCCGTCTCCTCCTCCAGCCGCTCGCCCGAGCGCCTCTTCCGCGTCGTCGACATGTACGAGGCCGTGCGGGACATCCTCCCGGACCTCGACCCCGTCTTCTCCGATCCTTACTCCGCCGCGCTCCGCGCCGAGGTCTCTGCGGTGTGCAACACCCTCGGCTCCTCGATCAAAGGCATATTCATGGAACTGGAAAACCTCATCCGCCGGGACCCTGCCCGGGTAGCCACCCCCGGCGGTGGCATACACCCCATCACTCGGTACGTCATGAACTACCTCCGCGCCGCGTGTGGGTCGCGGCAGACATTGGAAGAGGTAATGGAAGGTGACCTTAGTGCCGGTGGTAGAGCTGCAGCTCCCGTGGACCCTGATCGCCCAACTTCTGCACTTGCCGTGCACATCGCGTGGATCATGGACGTTCTGCAGAAGAATCTGGACACAAAGTCCAAGCTCTACCGGGATCCAGCGCTGGCTTGCATCTTCTTGATGAACAACGGCAAGTACGTCATCCAGAAAGTGAACGATAGCGAGCTAGGTGTTCTGCTCGGTGACGACTGGATCAAGCAGATGTCATCAAGAGTGCGTCGCTGGAGCATGGATTATCAGCGGACCACATGGGGCAAGGTCACAAGCGTGCTGCAGATCGGTGCGCCTGGCGTTGGCGGGCTACCAGCCAAGGCAATGCTGCAGAAGCTGCGCATGTTCAACACCTACTTTGAGGAGATCTATGCAGTCCAATCGGAGTGGATGATAGCTGATGATCAGTTGCGGGTGGACATTAGGTCTACTGTGGTGGATTCTGTGATGCCAGTGTATGCAGCTCTCATTGCTAGGCTAAAATCAGCTCCTGAAACCGGACGTGACTTGTACATCAAGTACACCCCAGAAGATGTCGAGGCACATATCCGGCAGTTGTTTGAAGGAGCAGCAAAGTGATAAGTTAATCAATACGTGTTGTGATCCTGGTGATACATAACCTGTCATTCTCTGGGATTTGTGAAGTTGCTGGCACTGGTTTTGGTGAATATCCGTGCCTCAGTAATGGTGATATTCTTACCTAAACCCTGTATTGTTGTTGTTGTATCATTTGTATTTTGTTCTCCATGAAGAAATTATGGGGTTTTGGCAAATGGTGTACATGATTCTAGGTGTATGTATGTCAACTAGTGAGTAGTAAGGTGATTATTTTGTAACAAAGGTAGGGTCCCATTTTGGTTCCAGCTACTGCTTCAGTTTAACCCCGTAACTGTTTAATGTGTGGATTCAAATGCTATCTTAAACCTTCGTGTGCTCAAACATTTCTGAAGAGTTGTTCTATTGTGACTTTGCTGAAAATCTGTTCAAATTATGAAATCTTTGGCAGACCTTACCACTTCATGACTGTAAGGTTATCAACAAAGAGATGCAGAGAAAGTGGTGAATTGCTATTGTGTTAGGTGATTTTGTAAAGACAATGTTTGTTGCTTATAATTTGACCCCAATGGGTGTTCTCCTTAGTTGATAGATCCATTGTCTTTGTTGTATGTGTACTGGTTGTATCTTCCACCAGTTGTTCTGTGGACATGAATAGTGTAGTTTCAGGGGTGCTGGGCTTTGTGTGTTTCACTTTACAGGTTTACTGTTTTGTATCTGAAATATCATTGAGGGGTGGGTGTCATTTTATTGAATGGTTCATAATTTTGTAAGCTGGTAACCCTAGCGCTCCATTTCATATTTTCTTTCTGTTCTATGATTCATTATAACTTTCATTAAGACCTGGTAAATGCTATTCTTGTCTAGAAGGAGTGTACAGACAAACTTTGTTGTGCAATGTACCCTTTGGAAAATTCACCACGGCTGACCCAGCAACTTCCATGAAGAACTACATGTTAACAGTGACTGCTAATGTGCGGTTGGAATATCATTTAGGTTTGTCATAGTCACATGTCTGATGCAGCTGCGAGCAGCCAAATACACAACTGTTGTACTTGTCCATTGCTTCACAATATAAGTTTGTTGTTTAGCCATTTCCTTTTATGACTTTGCGGATGGTCTAATTCTATGACTTGGCAGACCTAAACATGCCACTACCGCATCAGGACTGTAACGTTGTCAACAGAGAGATGCAGACGAAGTGGTCAATTGTTTTCGTGCCTGTGAGTTTGTAAAGACGAGGTTCATTGCATATAGTTTGTCTCCAGCCTCCAGTATTCATTATTGATAACCAGTAGCTTAGACAAGGTGTTCTCCGTAGTTGAGATGTCATTGTCTTTGTCGTTTAGAATGTGCACTGGTTGCATCTTATACCAGGTGTTCTGTGGACATGAAGTGTAGTCTCAGGGGTGTTGGACATGCAGCAAAGTGGTAAGTTAATCAATATGTTGTCATCCTGGTGATAACCTGTCATTCCCTGGGATTTGTGAAGTTGCTGGCGTTGGTTTTGATCTGTGCCTCAGTAATGGTGATATTCTTACCTCAACCCTGTATTGTTGTTGTTGTATCATTTGTATTTTGTTCTCCATAAAGAAATTATGGGGTTATGGCAAATGGTGTACACGATTGTAGGTGTATGTATGTCAACTAGTGAGTAGTAAGGTGATCATTTTGTAACAAAGGTAGGGTCCCGTTTTGGTTCCAACTACTCCTTCAGTTTAACCCCGTAACTGTTTAATGTGTGGATTTAAATGCTATCTTAAACCTTCGTATCCTCAAACATTTCTGAAGAGTTGTTCTATTGTGACTTTGTGGATGGTCTAATTCTATGATTGCTGAAAATCTGTTCAAATCATGAAATCCATGGCAGACCTAAACATGCCATTACCGCTTCATGACTGTAAGGTTATCAACAAAGAGATGCAGAGAAAGTGGTGAACTGTTTTCATGCCAGGTGAGTTTGTAAAGACGAGGTTCATTGCATACAATTTGTCTCCAATATTCATTAATGATAACCACTAACCAGTAACTTAGACAAGGTGTTCTCCGTAGTTGAGAGGTCCTTGTTTTTGTTGTTTAGAATGTGTACTGGTTGCAACTTCTAGCAGATGTTTTGTGGACTTGAATAGTCTAGTCTTAGGGGTGTTGGAATTTGTGTGTTTCACTTCACAGATTTACTGTTTTGTATCTGAAATATCATTGAGGGATGGGTGCCTTTTCATTGAATGGTTGGTAATTTTGTAAGCTGACAACCCTAGTGCCCCAGTTCATATTTTGTTTCTGTTTTATAATTCATTAAGAACTGGTAAATGCTATTCTTGTCTAAAAGGAGCGTAAAGACAAACTTAGTTGTGCAGTGTGCCCTTCGGAAAATTCATCATGGCTGACCCAAAACTTCCATGAAGAACTACATGGCACTGTGTGAATACCTTGTTCAGACATGTCTATTTATGTTAATGGTGGCGGCTGATGTGCTGTTGGAATGTCATTTAGGTTTGTCATAGTGACGTGTCTGATGCAGCTGCGAGCAGCCAAATACACAACTGTTGTACTTGTCCATTGCTTCACAATATACGTTCGTTGTTTAGCCATTTCCACTATTTTTTCCATTGAATAAGTTTTGTTTGTTTGTTTTATTGGGCCTGATGCTCTAATGACCTAAGTAAGACTAGGAGTAGCCATAAACACACTGAGCGCATACACGGCCACTTTTGATTATATTTGCTAGTTCAGTTGTCTTATGCTCTTTATGCCCGTTAGTATAAGTTTGCCATCTCAGTTAACTAATTGCTCATTATAGCTATTATCATCATTTTTTGTGCTTTAACGATGTTCATTTATTTGACGCTATGTGCTTTGTCTGCTGCCTTAAAAGATGGGGCCTGGTTTCCCTCTCACATCAGTTTTAGTGATTGAGCAGATGTTGGAGCTTCTACAACACTTGTAACTGTTAGGAGTTGAGTTAAATTTCCCCTAATTCACAGGTTCTGTTTATCAATGTTAATTCCTCCTGAAAGTTGCTGAGAAACTGCTGCAATAACCCATAATCTGGACAATTCAGCGAATCATAACATTATGGCACCTCTTAGAACTACTAGATTTAAGAACTCAATTTGAATCTAGTAACCATATGCCATAACCTCCTATTATCTAAGAGTGCTGGTACACACTTCACTCATGCTGCTGGAATCACTCTGGTGGTGCACATTGGTTCATTTAGATTTGCAATATTGACCAGGACAGTCTTGTGGATAAATTCTTTTTTTTACAGGCAATATTGCATATAAATTCTGGTCATGAGGTTTCACCTGTGCCATCTTCTTGATGGTTGCAGCTTGTTGCTTAACCTATTGCTATGTGAGGTCGCGAGTATACGCCAAAAGGAGTACCAACAAAAGTTCACTCATAAGGATTACTCGAGCGGTTGGCTGCAACTTCTGCCCCTTCAGCTATTACTTAAGGTAAATGGTTTTGCAACAGTTAATTAGACAGGCAACTATGAATCTTGTTCCTTCTGCTGCGTAGAAAGGGGACCCTTGAAGTAGAGGACTGAGATCTCCATGAGAAGTCTATTGTTTGACTGAAGTTTTGTTTGCTTAAGAATTGGGAAATTTACGTTCTGGGCGCTGCTGCTTAGAATCAGGAGCTTTTAAGGTGATCAATTATTGCACTCCCTTGATTTCATTATGTAAATGGTACTGAAGTCTCAGACTGGATTAACTGGATCAGTAGTTAGATCAGGCTTGGTCATTGCGAAAGCAAGGGATGCTGTTATGTAAATCAGATTAAGATTTGGTAATTGCAAAAACACTATGGCTTCGCCCGGGTTTGAACCGGAGACCTTCAGTGTGTTAGACTGACGTGATAACCAACTACACCACGAAACCGCTTTTGTTACTAAAGATGATTTACTCGATAACTGAAGACTGCATTATCATTTTTTTTCCTAACCGTTCATCTCAGATAAAAGAACTATTTAAAATCCCTGAATGGTGGCATGGCACAGACTGTACACAACAGATGAACTGAACTGAAGAACAGTCTATTTGTTGAATCAGGTCCTAGAACTAGAAAAGTCTATTTGATGCAGAGGAAGTGGTGAATTGTTTTCGTGCCAGGTGAGTTTGCAAAGACGAGATTCATTGAATATAGTTCGTCTCCAATATACATTATTGATAACCAGTAACTTAGACAAGGTGTTCTCCTTAGTTGAGAGGTCCTTGTCTTCGTTGTTTAGAATGTGTACTGGTTGCATCTTCTAGCAGGTGTTCTGTGGACATGAATGAGTCTAGTCACAAGGGTGTTGGACTTCATGTGTTTCTTTTTTTTGAACCAACATCGGAAGGGGGCGACCCCCCTACCTCACATCATTTTATAGAAACTCAACAGCGAGCTGAGGCAGCTCTAGTCTTACAAATATGCAAAGAAAGAGAGGAACTGACAGGAAAAGAAAAAGACAAGGAAGATATTACATCGGCCATTCAAATGTCCAAGTTTGGAGAGCCGTTTTTTCTTCTTTGCTCGCCCTTAGAGCCCATAACTTGCAGGTTTCCAAACCTTGCCCTGCTACTAGCTGAGCCGGTAACTCTATATCATCAAACACCTTTTTATTTCTTGATAACCAAATGCTCCAGAGCAAGGCGGTAATAACCAGTCCCCAAGCATCCTTCTTATGGGCTGGCCATCTTTCCTTAGCCTCATCATATATATTAGGAAAATCACGTATTCCAGTTAAATCAATCCCTACGAGAGAAAGGATTTGCTTGGTTCGCACACACACAATCCATTGCGAAATGTTCCGCAGTCTCTGCAACATTGCACCCAAAGGGGCAGTTTTCATCATCCACAATATTTTGTTTAAACAAAACCGCTCTGACCTTGATCCTCCCCTTAATCAGCTGCCAGGCAAAGATTTTCCCTTTCTTTGGTGCCGTGCATTTCCAAATGTCACATGCACCGACGTGCTCGATTCCACCCCAATTCATAAGTTTGTATAGGACTTCGTGTGTTTCACTTTACAGTTTACTGTTCTGTATCTGAAATATCATTGAGGGGCGGTGTTTTTTATTGGATGCTTGATAATTTTGTAAGTTGGCATCCCTAGCGCTCCATTTCATATTTTGTTTCTGTTTTATGGTTCATGGTAACTTTCATTAAAAACTGGCAAATGTCATTCTTGTCTAAAAGGAATGTAAATACGAACTTCATCGTGCACTCTGCCCTTTGGAAAATTCATAGTGAATACCTTGTTCATACAAGTCCATTTATGTTAAGGATGGTTGCTGATGCGCAGTTCGAATACCATTTAGGTTTATCAGTCATGTGTCTGGTGCAGCTGCGAGCAGCCAAATACTGCACTACTATACTTGCCAATTGCTTGACAATATTGGTTCATCGTTTAGTCATTTTCATTTTTGCCTGGAATACATTTTGTTCGTTTGTTTTAGTGGGCCTGATGCAGTCCTGGCCTAAAACCAGGAGTAGCCATAACTACAGTGAGCACATACATGCCCCCTTTTGGTTACATTTGCCATTTCAGTTGTCCTATGCTATTTATGTCTGTTAATATACGGTGGCCGCCTCAGTTAACTGAATTGCTCATTGCAACTTCCTACTATCACCATTTTTTTAACACTTATTTGATGTGTGTGCCTTGTCTACTCTTGTAAATGATGGGGCCTTGTTTCCCTCTCGCATCAGTAATAGTGAGTGAGCAGATGTTGGAGCTTCTGGAACACTTTTATAGCTTTTAGGAGTTGAATTAAATTTCCCCTATATAGCTGAGGTATACAATGCAATGATAACTAGGTTTAGCATTTAGAATTGAAAATTATATGGTCCATTTCTGCTGCAGATAACTGGTCGTGCTCCCATTATCCTCAGTGCCTTGTCCTGCGCCTTGTGGGTTCGTTCAGAAAAGTTGACCTGAACCAAGTCTACCCTCCAAAACTCAAGGGTTCCCAAACTGATGCGGAGTAGCACAACAGATCAGAAGGTACTGTGTAGCCCTCGGCTTCAGGCAACCAGGCCTGAACTTCCTGATGCCACAGTTTCCGTTTATTAGTGCTATTCCTCAAAGTTGCTGAGAAACTTACTGCAGTAATCCATATTGGCACCTCTCAAAACTACTAGATTTAAAATCTCAATTTGAATCCAGTAACCATATGCCATAACCTACTATTATCCAAGAGTGGTCGGATACACTTCACAGAATCACTCTGGTGGTGCACATTGGTTGCTCTAGGTCAGTCTTCTGGATAAGAATCACTCTGGTGGTGCACATATGAATTCTAGTCATCAGGTTTCACTTGTGCTATCTTCTTGATGGTTTGGGCTTTTGTTGGTTAAGGCATTGCTAGGTGAGGTCGCGAGTGCACGCCACTATGTGGGCTGCATCCAGTAGAGGGCATTTGGGAGCTGCTGTCTAGAATCAAGAACTTTGAAGGTGCTTATTACTGCCCTCCCTTGATTTGACTCTGTAAATGGTACTGAAGTCTCGGAATGGATTAACTTGATCAGGATTGTTGTGAAGCACGAAAAAAGTTTAATTAGATCAGGCTTGGTCACTGCAACAACAAGGGATGCCGATATATGTTCAATCAGATTCTTATGTTCTGGTAATTGAGATCTCAAAAAACAATTGAAATTGCAAAAATAACTATGGCTTCGCCCGGGTTTGAACCAGAGACCTTCAGTGTGTTAGACTGACGTGATAACCAACTACACCACGAAACCGCTTTTGTTATGAAAGATGATGTACCCTATAATAGCTAAATATTGCAGTATCAAAGTTCTAACCGTACACTTCAAATTTAAAAACTACTGTATTTAAACTCCCTGTATGGCGCGAACTGTACACAACAGATGAACTGAACTGAAGAAAATTCTATTTGAATCAGGTCCTATAAACTAGAAAGGTCAACGTCTACATTGCAAAAGTCAAGATCACGTCAGTTCTGCTCGTCCCCGGCCTACTGCCGGAACTTGCTAGATCCAACGGTCGTCATTGTTCGCTCTGGCGGTGGTGCCGGCCCACCATCGTCGCCGTGCCACACGTCCTGGGCACCCGGCACGGCGGCATTCAGCCCGCCCTGGTCCTGCTGCTTCATGATGAGCACCGAGTACGGCGTGTCGAAGTCGGACGACGCGAGGAGGTCGCCGATGACTCCGAGCTCGGGGCACTCGCTCCAGTCCGACAGCCCGTTCGCGGACATCACCGGATACCACCTGTGCCGCATTCCGACGATGACGAGGTCGTAGCCGGCCTTGTCGAGGCCCCTCAGCACCTCGACGATCTTCTCCATGTCGCCGACGAGCTCCTCCTGGACCTGGAGATTCATGTACTTGCTCCTCGCCGAGAGCGCCTTCACCTCCTCGATGGCGCGGTTGTCCACCCGCCGATCTGCCGGGTCGTCCTTGATGCCTCGTGTCGGCAGAAATCGGATCACGGCCGCCTTCGAGCCCGGGTGCCGCGCCATGCGCGTCACATAGGCCAGGGCTTCGCGGTCGTCGCCGCCACCAAAGAAGAGGGCCGCGACGGCCGCCCGGAAGCCCATGCCGCTAAGCGACGAGCGGCCGCCGGAGGACGACGTCGAGTGATCTTGCAAGATGAAAGCGCTGAGGCCGACGTTGCCGGCGTTGCGGTCGACGAATACCCCGACGGAGCACGGCGCGACCTCCAGCACCTTGCGGTTGACGACGCGGAGCCCCATGGCGGCGCGCATGCCGCCGGCGAGCATGTGGCGTTTGTGGTAGTGGAGGAGGATGAGCGAGGTTCGCTTGTCGACGGCGAGGCGGCACACCTCGTCGTGCATGGAGGAGTAGGGGGAGATGGTTGTGAAGGGTTGCACGGACACGGCGCCCTCCGGCTGCCGCTGTTCGTACTGGAAGAAGGCGTTGATGATGCGGTCAGAGTCGGTGGACGTCGGTGCCGGGCCGACTGTGGAGGCGCTCCGGCGGAGCTTGTGGGGTATGAACACCGGCGCGGAGCGGCCGGCGATCTCCACGAGCTGAAGGAGGTAGAGGGCGATGGGCGTCTGCGGCGTGGCGTGCGACGCCTCCAGTAGCGCGAGCGTGCCCTGGACGTGGGACTCGTCGTGGACACACGCCAGAATCCGCAAGTCGGCGTCCGCCTTGAGGTGCTGGACCGTGCGCCGTTTGTACACGGCGTAGCGCCGCGCCGGGTCGTAGAGCAACCCCGCCAACGGCACGGACAGCGCCGTGTTCAGCACCGACGAGCACACCAGCGCGCTGAAAGTGTGCTTGCCAATCAGCTGCGGGTGCAGCGAAATCAATCTAGCGTGTCAGGTCAGCCAGTATGAAGTATGAACACAAAACAATGAAGGATCAAGATCAATTAGATAATTAAATCACCTTGTTGGTCACGAAGAAGGTGAAGGTGATGATCTCGACGATGCCCTTGGAGTTCATGAAGAGGCTGAGCGAGACGGCGTCCAGAAACGGGATCTCAAGGTACACCGACGACGCCATGACGCCGGCCAGCTTTCCGATCCACGCAAGGATCATGACCATCTGCAACCTGCCCCAATGTATCTCCCACACGTCGGTGCTGAGCCCGGTCATGGCGTAGTAGAGCGGCAGTATCAGCCCTGACACCATGGCCTCGATCTTCTCGCCGAGCGCCGTGCCGAGCGGCGGGCCATCGGGGATCGCCAGCCCCAGCATGAGCGCGCCGTGGAAGGAGTTGGTGCCGATGATGTCGCTGTACAGGCCGACGAGAAGCACAATGAGGAGGAAGAAGAAGACGTAGGTCTCGTCCACCGGGTGGCCCGGCGGCGTGCGCTCGATCACCATGAGCGCTATCGGGCGCACCACTAGCAGTATGAACGCGACGAGCGCCGCCACGGACATGAAGGCCCAGAGCGACGTGGCTGGCGACACAAGGTACGCCTCCGTGAGGACGTAGCCCACCATTATGAGCCACGCGATGCCGTCCGTGGTCATGGACGCCGACATGGCGATTCGGCCGAGGTCGGAGTTGAGGAGGTTGAGCTCGGACAGGATCGGGGACAGCACCGCGAAGGACGTGACGGAGAGCGAGGCCGAGAGCGCGAACAGGAACGTGAAACGCTTCGACACGTCCTGCTCCTCCGCAAGGGCGTCGCCTTTCGAGCCCATCGTCGTCAGGGCAAGCGCGAGGAGGAAGCCCGAGAGGCCGATGACCACGCCCTTCTTGCCGGACCGGACGGCGAGCCTCGGATCCATCCGGACGCCGATGAGGAAGATGACGTACATGAGGCCGAACGTCGCCACGGTGTTCAGCACCGGCTCCCCCCTCGGCGGGAACACCAGCTGCCTGAACTCGTCGTTGCGGCACAGGAACGACGGGCCAAGTATGATGCCACCCTGAAATCGACACCAAATCTTAATGGACCAACGCTCTCTTCATCGGCCGATCTTGTCACGGTGGCAGCAAATTATGGAGCGTACCACGATCTCGGAGACGACGCGGGGCTGCTTGAGCGGCCTGAGGAAGAAGTAGAGGACGCGGGTGACAGCGACGATGAGGACGAGCTGCACGCCCAGGAGGGGCAGCGACGACGACAGCGGGCTGCCGCCCTGGAAGATGTTCCGGCCGCTCCCCGTGGTCTGCGGGACGACGTAGCAGTTGACATTGTCCATCTCATTAGTTCCGGATCAGCGTTGTAGGTGGTGGCACGGTCGCCGCGCGCGCCCGTGGTTCTTCTTGCCCGACGCCCGCCTCGTCAGGCTGTGTCTTCCATGGCGGTTTGCGTGATGGATGTGAGGAGGCACGGTGAGTGGATGAGAGGAATGCCGGAGAAAATGGTGACATGTCAAAAAAAGTTTCAGAACTTGATAGCCTTGAGAATATATTGACCTCGGCTTGTTTCCTCTGATTCTTGTGGCTACAAACTGCCAACTTGTGGATTGTTCGATATAGGCGGCGCCATCTAGCGTTCAAGAATAGTAAACCTAAAATTGAGCAGTCAAGAACAACATATATAGGTGCAACATTCTCTCCAGAGGAAAGAGCGAACAAACGGATGTAATGTTAACTTGCATCTGCTGAGACGAATGTCAAACCCAAATCGTTTGTAAACTGGGAGTGTCAAGTCTCAGTCTACTAATTAAGGCTTATTAAGTCTCGGTCGTGTTCACGGTGATCTAAAAATTAACATATGCCTTTTGTTCTCAGAGTTCAATACATTGTAATTTTTGCGAATCTCAAGTGTTGGACCAACGACTTTTGGTGCCAAAGGAGAACTTGAAGAAATTATAGGTCAACTGAATTAGCTAAATACTTTGGATGTTGATTTTGCTTGTCTCGATGCATCCTTGTTCTATGGACTGAATATGGCATTTCTTGTTGTTGTGGATGATGAGATAATATATAGGGATTTCTATTTTCGTGCCCTCGGGTCGTTAGTTGTACTCAGTTTTCCCCAGCCCCTTAGTTTTTCCTCAGTTTTCCCCAAGCCTATGTCTGAAACCCGCAGAAGGAGCTCAGACGGAAGGAATCCGTTTATTTGGACGTTCATGTGCCGACGTGTTGCGCCGCGTCGTCCGTGGGGCCGCGTCGTGTGGGGCCGGGTCGTGTGGGGCCGCGTCGCGTGGGGCTGGTAGAAAGGGACCGCGTGGGACAGACGAGAAGCGTTTGGTTGCACGTGAGCAGGAGCTGGGTTTTGTCTCTCTCGGCCCAAATTGGCATTTTTAAGAGCACCTTTTCCCCTCTTTCTCTCTCTGTCTTTTTCACCAAATTAGTATCAAATCTAGAGAAGCTTCTATTTCTGTCTTTCTTCAATATGACAGCAAATCTAGTAGCAAATCTCTGGGGTTATTTATGCCTTTTAGCCCTCGTTTTTTGCCCAATATGGCAGCAAATCTAGTAGCAAATCTAGAAGCTAGTATATGATAAATTCACAACAGCATAATCACAAAACTAAGTATAATACATAAACTGCATACAGCAGCAATAACGTTGTTAATGTTCACGACAAACTAAGCTGAAAAATATACAAGATCACGCACGCAATGTATGGACAACAAGAAGATTAGGATGAATGAATTTGTTCTTCATTCCTCCCCATATATTTCTTCGTCGCTCCATTCGTGCATTTCCCAAGGAAATATTCATTGAACTCCTTCCGTCTGCAGTGTGAGGCCAATACATCCTCCAAACGGTATGGCCTGTGTTCATTTCTCAAACCGTAGAGTCCTATTCTATCCACACGTAGTGGCCACTCATCCCAGGCATTTGTATCATGAGAGTACTCTGCGATATAACCCAAATCCGTGTAGTAGATGCTGCCGGAGTTGAAGTGTCGGGTACACTCTGGTGTCGACGGAGATACACCGGATATAATTCACGAAGAAGGCATTATTGCCAATGTTACTGACCGGATGGAGAGAGCGGCTCTGAGTGTCCACACGGTACACCAATGGTTTGCCCGCCAAAGCCTCGCTGACCAACAACACAAGCAGCAGATCACCATCCGACTTCACAAGGTAGAACTTCGACGTCCAAGTTCGGAAATGAAATTAGTGTCTCCATCTTGACAGGTGCTCGCGCGCTGCTGCAATCGTACATTGGTGCACACTATTCTTTCGATCTCAAAATTGCCCGCAGCTACTGCATACAGTTCACCATTGAACGGGGTAATGCAACGCAAACAATGGTTCTTGATCGAAAATCTTCCTTCTCCCCAATCCCCATCTTCATTTATATCCTTAGTTGGAGTGCTCTCATCGACCCAACCAATTTCCGGCGGGTAATGTGCGGCAACGAAGACCATAGTCGGGGATTTGATAACAGCGATCGATTTCGGAAAAACGGATGGCATCTCGCGCCTCAAACATAGTGTTCGATTTCTTTGTGAGTGGGTTCAGCAGCCGTATCTTGTGCGGCGGGTTCTTCCGGGCAAGCACGATGACGCCACGGCAAAAGCCGACGAAGTAGTATCTAAAATATATTGATGAAGATAACATTCAGCACTAAGATGTTTAAGATTGAAAATAAAAAGGTAGATATGGAGGAATTTGAACCTTGTATGAACTTCCGATAGATCTATGGTGACGTAGCGTGATGTGCCGAGTTGGAGGAAGGTGAACTCAGCGACGCGTGGAAGGGCGTGGTCTAGCATGATCCATTCATCCGAGGTGCACGTCGGGCTCGGGCAAACCCGGGCGCCAATTTCTACGGACTTGCCTCATAGCGAGTAGGTGTCGGCGTACTCCTCGTTCGCCGATAAGCATTCGCCGATCTTGTGAAGTGGTCCATCAGCCGAGAGAGAGGCCCAGTTCATGGAGGCGCCGCGCTTGGATGCGCCGCCCTCGGCGGCGACGGGCTCGGCGGCGACGGGCTCGGCGGCGACGGGCTCGGCGGCGACGGGCTCGGAGGCGACGGGCTCGGAGGCGACGGGCGCGGAGGCGACGGGCGCGGAGGCGATGGGCTCGGAGGCGACGACCGCCGGCGCATTCTTCTTCTCCATCGCCGGCAGGGTAGCGTGCGTACGGCGATTGGGGTTTTTTCGATTTGGAGAAGTTGATGGGACGTGAGAGGGGTGGTTTCGTGCGTGAGCGAGAATGAGACGACTGTGTGCAGAGGGAGGGAGGGAGGGGCTTACGCGTCCTAAATGCGACCCGCGTCCACTATTTGCACGTCTGCACCGCGACACGCGTCAACAATGGCACGTCTTCCACTTCTGCATCGCAACACGCGTCCTCGGGTCTAACCCCGGAAATTTAGATATACTCGGGTATACCCTCGAGTCATATACTAGCATTTTTTGTGTGCTCAGTTTTCCCCTTGAGTGCTAATACCGGCTAGTGCAATATACTCAGTTTTACCCTCAAGTGGCTGGTCAACAGAGAGTCAACAAATGGGATTAACTAGTTAAATGAGTTATTTAATGTGCAAAAATTCCGAAAAAGAGTGGCACTTACTCATTGAGTCTTTACCACAAATTGCCACTTCTCAAATCATAGATAAATCAAGTTTCACCACAAATTGCCACTTCTCAAATCACCTAGTAGCTATGAAGGTGCATGGTTTTCCATAATAAGCCCTACCCAAAACAGCTTTCCCCAAAACATACTTTGTCTGAATGAGGCCATAATTTTCACACTCATGTAGATTTGTATTGCAAATAGTTTGAGGTAGGCCAAGATGGGTTTCATTGTACAAAACACGCATTTTCCATTTTTTAAATCTCATATTTGAATCCCTTAGTCCGTTTACTACTCACTTGCCCTTGGTTTCTTGATACTACTCGGCTTTGCCCTCTCCCTTCACAAACTCTCACAGACGCCCAACATTGCCCTGATTGGTCTAGCCCATGTCACGCGGATCGTGCCCGCCGACCGTTGATCGTATGATCTAACGGGCAGGATAACCCCTATCTCTCTCTGGTCGGGGCCACCACCCTCTCTCTCTCTGTCGTCGGTTAGCTTCACGCAAAGTTTGGTTTTCTGCATTATTTTTCACGAGCTAAATTATAAACTCTTTTTAGGCATTACGTTTCACGCAAAAAATGATAAACCACCGATTTGTTGTAGCCATTACTTTTCACGCAAAAAAATGATACACCATCACCGATTTGTTGTAGCCATTACTTTTCACGCAAAAAAATGATACACCATCACCCATTTCTTGTAGCCATTACTTTTCACGCAAAAACGATAAACCATCACCGATTTTGTTGTAGCCATTACTTTTCACGCAAAATGATACACCATCACCCATTTCTTGTAGCCATTACTTTTCACGCAAAAAACGATAAACCATCACCGATTTCGTTGTAGACATTACTTTTCACGCAAAAAATGATACACCATCACACATTTCTTGTAGCCATTACTTTTCACGCAAAAAACGATAAACCATCACCGATTTTGTTGTAGCCATTACTTGTCACGCAAAAAATGATACACCATCACCCATTTCTTGTAGCCATTACTTTTCACGCAAAAAATGATAAACCATCAACGATTTGTTGTAGCCATTACGGTAAATGATAAACTATCACAAATTACCATTTCTTTTAGGCATTATTTTTCACGGTAAAATGATAAACTATATCACGAAGTTCCATTTCCATCAAGATAGTCTGCATTACTTTTTAATTTTGTTGAGATATATACCCCCACAACGGTCGTCTCCTCCTTAATTTATTGTGTAAACCCCCACAACGGTCATCTCCTCCTTAATTTATTGTGTAAACCCCCACCAACGTTCACCTCCTCCTTATTTTATTGTGTAAACCCCTACAACGGTCATCTCTCCCTTATAAACACCCACACGGCCATCCCTTGTGTCAATAGGTTCTGCCTCTCTCTTCTTCGTTCACATACACTTGATCCATTGCCATGGCTTCCACGTCTCGGACGCGGACCGGAAGGGGAAGGGGAAGGGGAAGGGGAAGGGGAAGGGGAAGGGGAAGGGGAAGGGGAAGGGGAAGGGGAAGGGGAAGTGGATCATCACCATTGCCACCACCACCGTCAACACTGCCATTGATCATAGAGGAGTTCTTCATCGTCATCTACGAAGACCCTTTGGTCAAGAAGGTACGTACGCGTTCACACATATATGATGCATGTGATTAATTATGGGCATGTTCTAAAAAAAACTTTAATTTCAAACGATCGGCGCTCGATCTCTTTGCAGGCACTCCCAAAAAAGTTTGCCGACTATCTTGACGGCCAGGAGCCAGCTAAGGTGTATCTGCGAGCAGCTGACTCCGGTCCTCGTCTCTGGACCGTGGAGGTCCTATTTGACGGACAAGGCCGGATGTATCTCGACAAGGGCTGGGAGAATTTCGCCATCGCGCACGGTGTGGATTTCGGCTGCTACGTACACTTCAAATATGAAGGCGATGATGTGCTCACGAGTGAAGGTGTTCGACGGAACAATGTGCAAGAAGTACTACTACTCAGACGACGAAGATACTGACGATGAAAGTGACGACGACGTGAAGCCATGCATCCATCCCCTTTAGATAAGGGGATTATGACCAAGAATATATATGTAGCTTCATATGCATCGATTTAGAGATCTAGCTATTTTCTATATATTATGTAAAAAATAATATCGCATTTACACTATTATTCGAGCACCACATCCTCCAAACGATGCCGATGCCGGTGCCAATATCGGCATGGTCAGAACGGCTATGCTCGCCGCCACTGCTAGGTCAACGTCGGGATGCACAATGTTTAGCATAAGAGTCACTTTAGATTAAGCTGCGAAAATAGTCACCTGTCACAGCGGTCATTGGCTGCGGAGGCCCCACAGAGCGGCAATATATAATTTTCTATAAATAAATAGACGACCCACTGGTCATTGGCTGCGGCAGCCCCATAGAGCGGCCCCATTTGTCATTGGCAGCACCGCGTATACAATCGGGAAATAAAACGGCCCACGCGTCGGCGGTAGATGGATGGCTAAGAGCGGCCCCATTTGTCATTGGCAGCACCGCGTATACAATCGGGAAATAAAACGGCCCACGCGTCGGCGGTAGATGGATGGTTACCCGTCGGCACGAGACGGTCGGAGAGGAACCGCCCTCTATGCAGCCCCACCTCTGTGCAGCCCCACCCGTCGGATTAACGGTAACGGTAAGGCCTCGACCTGACGGCAACCCGCGTCTTCGAGGGGTTTCAAACTAGAGGGAGGGGAAAGCTGAGGAAAAATTAACGAGCTGGGGAAAACTGAGTACAACTAACGAAGCAGGGGCACGAAAATAGAAATCCCTAATATATATGTTCAGTATGAGTTTATGTTGTGAGTTCAAAACGTTATGAATTATTATGTGTCGCAATACATTTCATGTTGACATGCATCTTTTCTTTGGGAAGATCATGCTTTTTGTTATGTAACAGTCCTTTCCAGTGCTACGATCGGGTAGCACTTCCGTACTCGGTCACACGTACGGTGTCGATGATGATGCCCTCTCCCCGTTCCAGCGGGTAGCGGATGTAGTAGATCCCCCTGGAATCCCAGCAGCACGACGGCGTGGAGGTGGTGGTGGTGGAGGAGAAATTCCTGCAGGGCTTCGCCAAGCCTGCATGAGAGAGGAGGGAGAGAGGGGCGGCTAGGGTTGGGTGTGTGGTGGCCGGCCTGCCCCCTCACCTCTATTTATAGAGGGAGGGGCGGCCAAGGCAGCCCCCTTGGCACCACCAGCGCACATAAGGAAAGGGGGGGGGAACCATCCCCTTCCAAGTTTGCTTCCCCTTCCAAATCCATAAAACATCCAAATTCATGCCAATGCGCAAATGCGTCAGGCCGTTGGAGGCACCCCCAGGCGCAAACGGACGCGCAGACAAAAACAGTCATTTTTGCGTCCGCCAGGCGACGCAAACATCCACGCACAAATAATTTGGGCGTCTGAAATGCGTCGCCATTGGAGATGCCCTTAGCCATTTAACGGAGTCAGGGCCCATCATAGCTTCTTTGTATGCAGTTGGTTTATCATTATTCAAAATCAATCATTTGTCCACAAATCATTTATTTGATCATAAAGTCAACCATACCTACAATTCTCAATAGGTACTTCGATCTCCATGGCTATAACACTTTGTAGACATGGGAGCCATGAGCGTCGTGGCCGCTTCCGGTACCATTTCCGACGCTGCACTACTCTGCTCATCATGCTCAGGTTCATCAACCTTATCGAGTTTCATTGTCCTCCCACTCAAAAATTTCGCGAGAAACAATTTCTTGGAAATAAGCAAGAAACATCGATAAAGACTTTTGTCTTTGACTCCATAGTGGAAAGAATTCCCAATTTGTTCTCTGGGAAAACCGACAAAGACATTTTTCTGATTTTGGTTGTAAACTCATTTACTTATGCTAAGCATACCAAAATTTAAGAAAAGACTATTATGGTTTATACCCATGACATAACTCGTATGGTCTTATTTCAACGGATTATGATGGCGCTCTATTTAGTGCAAAAGCGGTAGTCTCTAAAGCATAATCCATAAAAATATAATGGTATTATTTTATTTAGTTTCACCATAGTTCCAACAAGGTTTGTATACGTCTCTCGAATACTCCATCATAACTATGGTGTTCCGAGAAGCGTGAGTCGTGGAACTATTTCGCAACTCTCTTAGATGTTCGCTAAAACTCGTAATTCAAATATTTCCACCATGATCGAATCATAGATATTTGACTTTTCCATTACGATGATTTCCAGTTCGTGCTGAAATTCTTTGAACCTATTAAAATGTTTCAGACTCCTTTCTTATCAATCAAATATATCCTCATGTATCTTATTGATTCATTGTTGGAAGTTTTATGAAGTAGACGAATCTTCCGCATACAACTATACCAAATGAACAATATACATCATCATGTATGTTTCCACTAAGCTAGTTTCGTGTTCAACTCTTGGCCTATGAACGATGTTTTAGTCATTCTTCTTAGAAAAGATTTGCAAGTGCCAAACGATTGAAAATCGAATGACTTCAAAATTCCATTTGCACGGAGTTTCTTCATGCGTTCCTTTCTAACATGACCTAAACGGTGGTTCCACAAATAAGTGGAATTCAAATCATTTGCCTCATGGATTTTTAGCATCATTGTTATGCATGTCACTACAAGAAAAGTTGCCATGGCCGACGAAGTTGAAGTCGCGCCGTGGTTGCTGGTGTACCATGGCCGACGATTTTTGGTCCCTCCGTGGTGCATGTCAAAACTTTTTTTCTCGTTTTTGAGGCCACCTAGCCCGACGAAAGCGGCCAAAACGTCGCGTATGGTGGCCCGGGACGTGGTGCATCTCGAAATCTCGGGTTCGCCGGCCGAGTCAACGCAAATCCGCACCGCCGAGGGATGTAGGGCCCAGATGGCAGCCTCTCTGGCATTGTTTTTTTCTCGATCGCGCCATCTCGTTCAACGTTCTCCGATCGAGCCGTTTACGATGCGGGATCATGGGTCCCGCATGTCATCCTCTATGAACCAAAATTCTTTCTATTCTTGGATTTTTTTGACCCCCGATTTACGGCTACTTCCTTTTTCTTTTGATCCCTTGCCGCCTTGGAAACGTTGAGACCGTTGCTTGCTAAATGGGACCCGCATGTCATCCTCTATGTGCAATCAACTTTCTTTTCTTGGAGTTTTTTTGGCACCTCAAATTTGGTCACTTGCCTTTTTCTTTCGATCCCCTGCCGCCTCTCAAACGGTGATACCGCTGCTGCTAAATGGGACCCGCATGTCATCCTCTATGTACTATAAAACTTTCTTTTCTTGAATTATTTTTGGCACCTCATATTTGGTCACTTACCTTTTTCTTTCGATCCCCTGCCGCCTCTCAAACGGTGATACCGCTGCTGCTAAATGGGACCCGCATGTCATCCTCTATGTACTATAAAACTTTCTTTTCTTGGAGTTTTTTTGGCACCTCAAATTTGGTCACTTGCCTTTTTCTTTCGATCCCTGCCGCCTCTCAAACGGTGATACCGCTGCTGCTAACTGGGACCCGCATGTCATCCTCTATGTACTATAAAACTTTCTTTTCTTGAATTATTTTTGGCACCTCATATTTGGTCACTTGCCTTTTTCTTTCGATCCCCTGCCGCCTCTCAAACGGTGATACCGCTGTTGCTAAATGGGACCCGCATGTCATCCTCTATGTACTATAAAACTTTCTTTTCTTGGAGTTTTTTTGGCACCTCAAATTTGGTCACTTGCCTTTTTCTTTCGATCCCCTGCCGCCTCTCAAACGGTGATACCGCTGCTGCTAAATGGGACCCGCATGTCATCCTCTATGTACTATAAAACTTTCTTTTCTTGAATTATTTTTGGCACCTCATATTTGGTCACTTGCCTTTTTCTTTCGATCCCCTGCCGCCTCTCAAACGGTGATACCGCTGCTGCTAAATGGGACCCGCATGTCATCCTCTATGTACTATAAAACTTTCTTTTCTTGAATTATTTTTGGCTCCTCATATTTTTTCACTTGCCTTTTTCTTTCGATCCCCTGCCGCCTCTCAAACGGTGATACCGCTCGTTGCTAAATGGGACCCGCATGTCATCCTCTATGTACTATAAAACTTTCTTTTCTTGAATTATTTTTGGCTCACGATATTTTTTCACTTGCCTTTTTCTTTCGATCTCATGCCACGTTTGAAACGTTGAGGAACCTGCGAGGCTCATGGGACCCGCATGTCATCCTCTATGTACTATAAAAGTTCATTTTCTTGGTTTTTTTCACCCTCCGATTTTTGGCAATTTCTTTTTTCTTTTGATCCCCTGCCGCCTCTCAAACGGTGATACCGCTGCTTGCTAAATGGGACCCGCATGTCATCCTCTATGTACTATAAAACTTTCTTTTCTTGAATTATTTTTGGCTCCTCATATTTGGTCACTTGCCTTTTTCTTTCGATCTCATGCCACGTTTGAAACGTTGAGGAACCTGCTTGGCTCATGGGACCCGCAAGTCATCCTCTATGTGCTATAAAAGTTTATTTTCTTTATTTTTTTCACCCTCTGATTTTTGGCTATTTCCTTTTTCTTTTGATCCCCTGCCGCCTTGGAAACGTTGGGTAAGCTGCTGACTCATGGGACCCGCATGTCATCCTCTATGTACAATCAACTTTCTTTTTCTTTTGATCTCAAGCCGCATTTGAAACGTTGAGACCGTCTGTTGCTAAATGGGACCCGCATGTCATCCTCTACGTACAATAAAGTTTCTTTTCTTGGATTATCTTTGGCTCATGATATTTTGTCACTTGCCTTTTTCTTTCGATCTCATGCCGCCTTTGAAACGTTGAGTAAGCTGCTGGCTCATGGGTCCCGCATGTCATCCTCTACGAACAATAAAAGTTTCCTTTCTTGGAGTTATTTTTTACCCCTAATTTATGGCTATTTGCCTTTTTCTTTTGATCTCCTGCCCCCTACGAAACGATGAGGACGCTGTTGGCGAGGTCGGTCCCACATGTCATCCTCTATGAACAATAAAAGTTTCCTTTGATGGATTTATTTTGAACCCCTAATTAATTTACTGGATATTTCCCCTGCCGCCTTGGAATCGTTGAGGATGCTTGCTGCCTCATGGGTCCCACATGTCATCCTCTCAGAACGGTAAATGTTTATTTTCTTGGATTTTGTTGACCAAACGATTTTTGGCTTATTTTTTCTTTCGATCACCTGCGGCCTTTAAAACGTTGAGGACGGCTGGCGGCTCACGGGTCCCACATGTCAACCTCTATGAACAATAAACGGCGAGGATGCTGCTGCCTCATGGGTCCCGCATGTCATCCTCTCAGAACGAAAATGTTTCTTTTCTTGTATTTTTTACCAACAGATTTTTGGTTTATTTTTTCTTTCCATCCCTGCCGCCTTTAAAACGTTGACGACGCTGCTGGCTCATGGGTCCCCGATGTCAGCCTCCCCGAACAAGAAACATATGATATCTTGATTATTTTGCAGACAATAAACAGTGTATTGCGCTGCGAGCTATTTCAAACGGATAATTAAATCTTTATTTTTACATAAACAAACTTATATGTTGAATCTCCTTGTTTTTTTGTCTTTGCGAAGCATAGGACTTTCCTGTTTTTTAGAAAATTCGGAACTTTCCTGTTTTGGAGTGGGCTGAAATTGTACGAGTCAAAAGGCCAAGCGGGATAGTTCGAAGGCCCACATGTCCGGATGCAGCCCAATTGAAATCTTTCTTCTTGGATTTTTTTCACCCCACGATTTACGGCTACTTCATTTTTCTTTTGGTCTGTGCCGCCTTGGAAATGTTGAGACCGCTGCTTGCAAAATGGGACCCGCATGTCATCCTCTATGTACAATAAAATTTCTTTTCTTGGATTATTTTTGGCTCACGATATTTGGTCACTTGCCTTTTTCTTTCGATCCCGCGCAGCCTCTCAAACGGTGAGACCGCTGCTTGCTAAATGGGACCCGCATGTCATCCTCTATGTACAATCAAGTTTCTTTTCTTGAATTATTTTTGGCTCATGATATTTGGGCACTTGCCTTTTTCTTTCGATCTCATGCCACGTTTGAAACGTTGAGGAACCTGCTGGCTCATGGGACCCGCATGTCATCCTCTATGTACTATAAAACTTTCTTTTCTTGAATTATTTTTGGCTCCTCATATTTGGTCACTTGCCTTTTTCTTTCGATCTCATGCCACGTTTGAAACGTTGAGGAACCTGCTAGCTCATGGGACCCGCATGTCATCCTCTATGTCCATCAACTTTATTTTCTTGGATTTTTTTACCCCCTAATTTCTGGCTACTTTCTTTTTCTTTTGATCTCAAGCCGCATTTGAAACGTTGGGACCGCTGCTGCAAAATGGGACCCGCATGTCATCCTCTATGTAAATAAAGTTTCTTTTCTTGGGTTATCTTTGGCTCATGATATTTTGTCACTTGCCTTTTTTTCGATCTCATGCCGCCTTTGAAACTTTAAGTAAGCTGCTGGCTCATGGGTCCCGCATGTCATCCTCTACGAACAATAAAAGTTTCCTTTCTTGGAGTTATTTTTTACCCCTAATTTCTGGCTACTTGCCTTTTTCTTTTGATCTCCTGCCCCCTTTGAAACGATGAGAACGACTTGTTGGCGAGGTTGGTCCCACATGTCATCCTCTATGAACAATAAAACTTTCCTTTGATGGATTTATTTTGAACCCCTAATTAATTTCTGGATATTTCCTTTTTTTCTTTTGATCCCCGACGCCTTGGAATCGTTGAGGATGCTGCTGCCTCATGGGTCCCGCATGTCATCCACTCAGAACGATAAATGTTTATTTTTTTATTTTTTTACCAACTGATTTTTGGTTTATTTTTCTTTCGATCCTCTGCCATCTTTAAAACGTTGACGACGCTGCTGGCTCATGGGTCCCCGATGTCAGCCTCCCCGTACAAAAAAATGTGATATCTTGATTATTTTGCAGACAATAAACAGTGTATTTCGCTCAGAGCTATTGCAAACGGAAAAAAAATCTTTATTTTTAAATAAACAAACTTATATGTTGAATCTCCTTGTTTTTTGTTTTTGCGAAGCATAGGACTTTCCTGTTTTGGAGTGGGCTGAAGCTGTACGAGTCCAAAGGCGTCAGCGGGATAGTTCGAAGGCCCAGACGGCCAGATGCAGCCCAATTGAAACCTTTCTTTTCTTGGATTTTTTGACCCCACGATTTACGGCTACTTCCTTTTTTTTGGTCTGTGCCGCATTGGAAACGTTGAGAACTTCTGCTGCTAAATGGGACCCGCATGTCATCCTCTATGTACAATAATTTCTTTTCTTGGATTATTTTTGGCTCACGATATTTGTCACTTGCCTTTTTCTTTCCATCTTATGCCGACTTCGAAACACTGAGAACGCTGCGGCAAAATGGGACCCACATGTCATCCTCTATGTACAATAAAAATTACTTTTCTTGGATTATTATTTTTGGCTCCTGATATTTGGTCACTTGCCTTTTTCTTTCGATCTCATGCCACCTTTGAAACGTTGAGGAACCTGCTGGCTCATGGGACCCGCATGTCATCCTCTATGTACTATAAAACTTTCTTTTCTTGGATTTTTTTCACCCTCTGATTTTCTTTTGATCCCCTGCTGCCTTGGAAACGTTGAGTAAGCTGCTGACTCATGGGACCCGCATGTCATCCTCTATGTACAATCAATTTCTTTTTTGGAGTTTATTTTTGACCCCCTAATTTCTGCCTACTTCCTTTTTCTTTTGGTCCTATGCCGCCTTGGCAAGGTCGAGACAGCTGCTGCATGATGGGACCCGCATGTCATCCTCTATGCACAATAAAAGTTTCTTTCGTGGATTATTTTTGGCTCCTGATATTTGTCACTTGCCTTTTTCTTTCGATCTCATGCCAACTTTGAAACGTTGAGAACACTGCTGCAAAATGGGACCCGCATGTCATCCTCTATGTACAATAAACGTTTTTTCTTGGATTATTTTTGGGACCTGATATTTGTCACTTGCCTTTTTCTTTCGGTATCATGCCGCTTCTGAAACGTTGAGGAAGGCTGCTGGCTCGTGGGTCCCGCAAGTCATCCTCTATGTAGAATAAAAGTTTCCTTTCTTGGAATTATTTTTACCCCGATTTACGGCTACTTCCTTTTTCTTTTGATCCCGTGCCGCCTTGGAAACGTTGAGGCCGCTGCTGCAAAATGGGACCCGCATGTCATCCTCTATGTACAATAAAGTTTCTTTTCTTGGATTATTTTTGGCTCATGATATTTGGTCACTTCCTTTTTATTTCGATCCCGTGCCCCTTGGAAACGTTAAGACCACTGCTGAAAAATGGGATCCGCATGTCATACTCTATGTACAATAAAGTTTCTTTTCTTGGATTATTTTTTGCTACTGATGTTTTGGCACTTGCATTTTCTTTCGATCTCATGCCGCCTTTGAAACGTTGAGACCGCTGCTGCAAAATGGGACTCACATGTCATCCTCTATGTACAATAAAAGTTTCTTTTCTTGGATTATTTTTTGCTCTGATATTTGGTCACTTTCCTTTTTCTTTCGATCTCATGCCGCCTGCGAAACGTTGAGTAAGTAGCTGCCTCATGGGACCCGCATTTCATCCTCTATGTACAATAAAGTTTCTTTTCTTGGATTTTTTTTACCCCATGATTTTTGGTCACTTGCCTTTTTCTTTCGATCTCATGCCACCTTTGAAACGTTGAGGAACCTGCTGGCTCATGGGACCCGCATGTCATCCTCTATGTACTATAAAACTTTCTTTTCTTGGATTTTTTGGCACCTCGTATTTGGTCACTTGCCTTTTTCTTTCGATCCCGTGCGGCCTCTCAAACGGTGATACCGCTGCTTGCTAAATGGGACCCGCATGTCATCCTCTATGTACACTCAAGTTTCTTTTCTTGAATTATTTTTGGCTCACGATATTTGATCACTTTAAAACAACTTGTACGTAGAATGTCCCTGTTTTTTGTGGTGAATCATAGTATCCGTGTTGCATTAGAAAAGGGGCCGAAAGTGTTTGAGTTGCCCGTTTGTAGTTATTGGGCATTATAGTCCGAGTAAGTAGGCCCACATCAATTACCATGTAGACGGCAACCCAAAAGGGGAAATTTTGGCCCAAGCCGTGGAAGTTGTACTTTTTTTCTATGGGTAAGGTTAGCCTCACACACAAAAAATGTCTGGTTACATGGGGCAGTGTTGGAAGCCTGATCGTTACTGAAGGTTGCACATTTGCGCCTAATATGCTTGTCAGCGGGAGGTTTGCTATTTGTTGGAAAACTATGGAAGGGGAGTTTGTTGGTGCATGCATACGTTTGCGAGGAACCAAATGCAGCATTTTGACTTCACCAGACAACTGAACAGCATGTGTTCTTCACAATACAGCCAACACAAGCATTAACTAATGTAACTAGAGACATTGAGTACAGATTGAGCCTTCATGTTTAACATAACATTGTGTGTGGAGGAGCCACGCACATAGTATATAAGAGTACCATCATGTTGACCACAAATGCATCATCGAAGAGAGTGGTAAATATACTTATTGACCACCTCTCTACAAAAAAGTGGTAATTAGAACCGAACATGCACCACCTTATTTGAGCTGTGATCCATATTGTTCCTCCGGTGGTGCATGATTGCCTTTACACTTGATGACCTTCTCGCGAGTTTTCGTGATCAAATACGAGCACCTTCAAGGATCTGGTGTCAATCCTCTTGAATACTGTGAAGTATCCTATCTTCAAGTCATGTGCTTTGACAAACGCTGACCAGCGTGCGTCCATAACAATCTTGCCATCTTCCTCCTTCGGGCCGACCTCCCAGATGCAATCGGTGGAGATCTTCAGCTTGATGGTCTGCGGCCACAAACCTTCAAACCAGGGCTAAAAGCAGCGGGGATGAGCCCATCCAGTAACTTGCAGAAGCTGCCAGGGCGGGTCTGCTCACTGGCGTTTGGTGGCCTGATCATCAGGGCAGCTCCCTTTTTTTCGAAGATGAGCTCTCCTACAAGCTTGATCTTGTTGCCTGAACAATGCAACAACAAAAATGGACCCAAATGGTATACTTATGAAGCCCACAATCTGAACATTATGCCTCTGGATCTAGTTTGGCTATTTCGTAGGAACGGTATATCAGCTTCAACTCATAAAACTGGGAAAAAACTAAGCAACGGGAATAGAACTATAGATAGCATGGCATGGTGGATGCATAGCCCGTGTTTGCAAATAGTTTGTGGGTAGCCCACACTTGCAAGTTCATATCAACATATATTTTCCCCGGAAATTATTGTATTGCAATTTCGACGATTCGCACTTGATCATACTTTTCATCGGCTGCCCCGTTTGGCTGACCGGTTTGTTTATTCGCTAGTGTCCTCCTTCCTATTCCTAGACACCCAAGTCCATCATCATGGGCAGTGACAAGGTGTAATATAAGATATATGCCACAAAAATAATACGTAGGATTGATAATGAAAATAAGTTTCCAATGGTCCGTGTCCAACAAGGGACGAGTAGTTTCTCTCCACTTCATCTGACGTGTGTGGTGAGCAAGCCCTCCCATCGGTATCGAGAGGAATTTAATTTGACAAGGGCTACGGGAAGACATCACCAAGAAAGGGTGATGCATGTCTCCTTCAACAAACACGGCGGTACATGTACGAAGCAAGTACATGAACACAAGTACACCACCATAATAATACTACATGAACACAAGTGATGCCGTCGGTTGGGGAGGCCTAAATAAAACTTAAACTTAATCCTAATCTAATGGACGTCGGTTGGGGCGCGCGACGGGTCTGCCTCGTCCTCGTTCTTCGCCTATGCCGCCTACGTCCGTGCCCGCTTCGGTCCCATGCTTCGCGATAGGGGCGGCCCCAGGGGTATTCTTGCGTATGCAGCTGAATACCCAAGATTCTGACAAAACCTTAGAATTTCCTCATAAATCGGGGAAAAATTTGGCAAATACATGAGGATTTTGGCAAAATGAATACACAGGTTGAAAATGAATACCCAGCACTTCATCACTGGCGCAGCCACTGTTCGCGCTCCAGGCGGTCGAGCATGGCGGACGCCGTCAAAAGACCTTGCCGGCGGCGCTGTCCCAGCGGTTCAGTCCTTAGCCGAGAAATCTCCTTCCGGAAGAAGAGTATCGCTTGCTGGCGGGCGAACGCCTCATAATGGCGATGAGCCCTGACCTCGCAGAACTTCCGTTGGGAAGCCTCCAAGATCCGGAGGTCGTGCTCGCTGTACTCCTCCTTCAACCGTGGGTCCTCGTCGTTATCGGAGCTGTACTCCGCGTCGGACTGCGGCTCCGGCTCCGGCTCGGCTCCGGCTGCGATGGTGGTGGAGGCTGCGCGCGGACTTTGAGGCCAAGCCTACAGAACCTCGTTTTCCGATGGCGCGGCATTTTTGAGGTGGAGAGGAGAGAATGGAGCGTAAGCGGTGGTGGAAATGAGAGGATAGCACCGCGGGGGTGGACGGCGTAGTAGGTACTTTATGCTGGTGGTAGGCAACTACCCTCATTTACGGCGGCGTAGGCGACTGGACGCCGCGTGTCCGGCCGCTGCCCTCGTGGCCGCCTAGGTTTAGGCGCGGGAGACCATTAAACGCCGGGGACTACCAACCTTCCCGCGTCGCCTTTGATGCGAACAGTCGCGTCCTCCCGCTGACAAGGCGGCCCCACACGCGAAAACCGTCGTGCCGCTGTGAGCCCAAAAAATGCAACTACTACTACTGTACTAGCGTATAGGGTGAGCAGGCCCTCCCATCAGTATCAGAGGAATTTGAAAAGGGCTACAGGACGACTAGTTACATCACCAAAAAAGGTGATGCATGTCTCCTTCACATGGTCTTCTTATGTCATATAGTAAGGCACTAGCAATGATCGGCGCGGCGTGTCTAACTAATATACTCCCTCTATCTCGAGCTTAAGGCGTAAAAATAAATTCGATTTCTGATCAAAGCATAAGGCGTAGGGTGAACTCTATCCTATTTCTACCGAAGATGCCCCTCTCAGCCGTTTCTCGTTTGCTAAAAACGGGGAGACGATTGACCCAGCTATGGCATGCACACGGTATTCACGCTGAATTAGCTGCTCCTCCGGTCAATCTCCTCTAAAACCGGTGCCTCATTGGTTGTATACGGTGCATGCATGAGATGGTAGTTAACGAGGAGTACGATGCGGCTACTTTAGGGAAGAGAGAAATACGGAGTAAAAGGAGTGAGTTATTAGAGATTTATGAGGGGCAAGTATGGAAGCTAATTTGCACGCCAACCCTACTTAATCCTAGCGCCAATTTATTTACACCTTAAGCTGTGAGATGGAGTAAATGTTTAGCTGTTGTAAATATTTATGGGCTTTTCATCAGCAATGATGATGGCACAACATGAAGTGAAGTTTAGCAGTTTAGCAGTTGTAGCATGATTTTTTTTTGAATAAATGATGCTCAAACTCACCGATTCTCAAACTGCCCTTACAACGTTAAGGGAGCTGATATTAGGCACATACCCACTTTCCCTAAGCCATGAGACAACGCAATCAAACATCATGCTATCCGGAAGTCTGAAACAATCTCAACTGTGAAGAGATCAACTGTCTAATCCTGATGTGTAGAGAACGAATCCGTTGCACATATTGCTGCAACTCATAAATAGATCACAACACAACTTCGGGATTATTTTTTACAGAACACAATTTTGTGATGCCATTTGTTATCACTCCTTGGTGTGTATCTTGTGCAGTATCGGTTAAATTGCTAGGCCATCTACTAATGCGATGGTTCATGTCTCCGGTTGTGAAAGTAAGAGTTCATATACTTAGCCAAATGCTCGGCTAGCTACCCCATGTAGGAAGCTGACCGTGGGAAGGTAATTGCATCCTTCTCAGAATTTGATCTATTAAAAGACATCCGAAAACAAAAGACGGCTACCACTGAAGTAATTGAGTGTAAGATGAAATACTAAAATTGCTACACCGGCAAAAGTGGACAATTGCCTCATCTAAGCTGGTCTAGTGTACATCCATGTTTAACATGTGAAGATGTGAGCGTATGAATTAGTAGCCAAAAACAACGAGACTATTTTCGGGGAAAGCACGGCAAAGTAAATGCGAGATAATTCTACTTTAGCAATCGTCTCACCTTGACACATGTAATATGAACTATAGTTTCATGAACGGTAATTAGTAAGAACGAGAGAAAAGTAACAGTCTGCCTTAGTTGATATAATCTAAAAATAGTAGCTGCCCATTTCAGCTAATGATTTGTCCGGATGAAAAGCCCAACGGAAACTAAGCATCGAAACGTCTCAATAATATATAGAAAATAACTCTACATCAGGATAAGAATGAATTCAGTAGCTAACTCTATTTGAGTCTTTCTGTTACTTCGACTGATGTTTACATACTAAAGTGGTACTGCAATAATGTTTCTGTGACTGACATCGAGCATTCTTGCAGTTTTAGCATTTGTGTCATCTAGGTTATTATTGATGCCAAAACTAGACACTAGTTAGTGTATACACAGTTATATACTACCTCTGTGTAACACCCCAACTTTTGTAACCTTGAGTACGCATAGGTTTAGAGTTGCAAAAATCAGGGCCAACAAAAACTTTTTTGTGTTACCATCTCGAAACAATTTTTCTTGCATGTTTCCCTTGTTTGATGTGTTAAGCATGTATGTTTAAGATATTTGATGAACAAGTTAGTGAACCAACATATCCTTTGTGCTCTAGTGACCATGTCATTCAAAATACTACTATCTATTTTGACAAACAGTCTTATCTTGGCAACTTCTCTTATTTCAAGTGATTTTAACTTTTTCTATATACACATAATGAGCCAAGATTTATTTTGGACTCAAAGCGTTTTCCAAACTAAGTATTTATTAAACCTATACGGATCTACTAGTTGGTATGATCCCACCCTCTTGTGAAACCTCAGTTTACAAACTTTTTTAATGTACTTCAAACACTTTTGAAAAGTAATAAAAATAAGGAGATGTTCATGTCTCCACTATTTTCTCGAAATTGTTGTCAAAAGCCTTGCTCCCTTATTTAAAAACACTCTCCAAACCTTATGTTGGCATGATCATCATTTGGCACTTGTTCAACACTGTTTTTTTTTGGAATGTGTGTATCTCGTTTAAATTGAACTTGTTTGACGTGTGTGAGGAAATGATTTTATGTGACTTGGTTGACTTGTAGAATGAGGATGAATCTTATGTTACCTGTGTGATGCTTGTGCTAAATTCTTCTTGTGTGTATGAGGACTCTCCGAGAACTTCGCCAACTCATCTAACCTAATCTCCAAAAACTTAATGCGATGCCCTACGGAAATAAATCTAGTTTCCCAAAATGTGTTTTCGCCCTCAGAATAACTCAAACCCTAAAACCCTATTTTCTTCTTTATCGTTCTTACAAAACTATTTCTAGTTTGATCAAAATATTTTAAAATATTTTCACAAATAAAACGTGGAATGGGATTGATATGTTATATCACCTCACTTCCATTAAAAAAATAATTACAAATATATTTTCTTCATTCTACTTTCTTCCTATCAAAATGCATGTAAATGGGACATATGTCATTCCTTACATTTTCTTGCATATTTGGAAATTGAGAAAAATCTACGAAGCAGAGATATGCAAGTAGAATTAGTTTAGCTCAAAATATTACGTTGTCTTAAAAAAAAAAAATCAAAATCTAGTTTATTTGAATTTTTTTCAAAACTGGACCAATTCTTGGATAATGATCCAAAACAAATTCAATGAAGCCCAAATCTAAATGCTATCTTACTTGCATAAAGCCCATCCATCTGATTAATCTGCGTTGGCAAAATACTGAATGGTGATCAAGTACCATGGTAGCTACCTTTGGCATTACTCTCCATCTTCACCTCTATCTCTCTAATCCTTTTTCCCACTTAACAAAAAAAAAACGACTCCATATATATGATCTTCCATCAGTAACACAATGTCTTGATCAACATGCATTGCTATCTGGTGCTTCCTTCTTGCACATTCCTGATGGACAATGAGAAAACCGGACCATGGCCTTGCATACGCATGATGTGTCTTATCTCTCTCTTTTGATCTTGTGATCTGCAAACACTTAGCTCAATCGGTTACCACTGCTGCACTTCCCTCTGGTCGTCCCACTGTAGCAGCACCATCCTTGTTTGATAGTGTTTGGAGACAAGAGAAGAGACACAAAGAACACATGCATGCACTCGCCACTCGGACAAATCTTGAAGAGATCTTGCTTGCCAGCCTACCCTCCACTCCACCAGTACCTGCACCAGTAACAGGACCCCTCACGTCCCTCATCTCCCCCTGGACACGAGCCTAGCAAGCCCTAGCTCTTCCTCTCTCTCTCGATCTCGCTCACTCTCTCTCTACGTACCCGGCGGACACCAAACAAGGGACAACAGAGAAATGACCCGTCCTGGCTCCCATGGCTGCGCCACGGAGACGTCATGTCTCGTCTCTCCCTGACCTGCATGCTCCCCAAGCATCCCTTGCCCCACAGCCCCTCGCCCGTGCTCGCCAAGCTCCTGGTCACCACCGCTGTGGACGCCCCGGCGTTCCCGCTCATAGACTCCTCTCCTGTCACCTCCTTCACCCTAAGCCTGCAAGGCACGCCACCGTGACCCCACCTAGTGCCCCAGCATCCACCGTCTTGCTCTCGTTCGTTGGACAACACTATCGAACACCTGCGACGTGGCTCGGGCAACTTCCAGTCCTTTCCGTTTGCGCCCGCGGTTTTCCTCGCCCTTGGTCACACTGAGCTCAGCTCACTGCGCCGCACCTCTCTGCACCGTTTCGCCGACCAATGTGAGCTCGTGGGGAAACCCCAAGTCCAGGAACCGGCCGTAGACCGTGCACGCCTCCAGACCGTTTTAAACTCGACCCCGGCGCATCCCAGCCTTGGTCCTGATCCACACCACTCCCTTCTCACCAGAATACCTCCAGGGCGTAGCCCCCTCCACTCTCGGCCATGGACACGGCCGAGCCGAGCTCGCCGTCGTGTGCGTCGTTGTCGTCGCCCGTGGCAAACGAGGCCGGCGCCCTTCTTCGCCCTCTCCCTCGCACTCCCTCTCGGTCATCCCCATCTCGGCACCCTCTCAGCACCCTAACACGGCCCTTATTCTCTCCAGGAACCCTGCGAACAACGCCGTCGCCCGTTTCGCCCGCGCCGACGACCGAGGGGAACACGGGCATCTCCAAGACACCGAGCAGCGTGCCATGTCGCCGACGCACAGCCATTCCGCCCTCAGCTGCACCGTCCCCGAGCCGTCTCTGCATCGTCTCCGCCGCCGACGATGGACGCCTTGGACATGGCGGACGCGGAGCTCACCTCCGTTCTCGTCGACATGCAGCAAGCTGCCTCTGCATGCACGCCTCGCCGGCCAAGTCGTGCAACAGCACGCCTCCGCACCTTCGCCCCCGTCGCCTCCACGCCACACCACTCCGTCGCCCACGAGCCACCCTCGGTGAGCCACTCTCTGCCTCCGTCATCGACCCGTACGTCCGAGCTGGAGTCTCCGATGCCACGCTCGCTCGCTTCGCCGCCGATTTCCGCGAGCTCTGCCTTCGCGTCCAAGGCATAGAGTGGGGCAGCCGCGAGCCGCCGCGCCGTCTCCACCTCATCTCCGTCGCCTCCAGACCTCCCCACGGTGAGCTCCTGTTTGTTTCCTCTCCGTTGCTAGATCGTGGCCGAGCCGCTCGTTGTGGGTTGTCGCGGAAGAGCTCGCCCAGGGCCGCTCGATTCCCATCCGACAGTTGCATGATGTTCTTGGGCCAGCCTGTCGCATTATTGGGTCGCCTGTCAGTTTCGGTCCGCTCTGGACCTGGTCCGATTTGTTCAAACAGGCTCATAGTCACTTCCCTTTTATTCTGAAATTAAATCCTGCTGAGAGATCTACTCTACTTTAAATTCGTCAAATATTCTGTGATGTTCAACATGCGTTGATTCAAACTTTGTCACGTCCCTGGATGAGTTATCTGTCACATAGACTAAGTATCAGCTCCAGATCTACCATGCAACTCCAACAGTAATTAAAATACTGAAAGTACGCAGTAGCATTATAAATTTAATAGTAAACGTTCTCTAACTCTTTTTAGAGTAACCCAATTTTGTATGCAAACCCCTCTGTATTTTCTTCACTTTAGAATAGGTGGAAATGCTTGTACCTGTTTCTCCCTTCAAGTGCATCATTTAGCAAAGTCTGTCCCAGTTTGAGTTTGTTAAATTACTGAGAGAGTTTAAAATATTATGTTGGCGTGAAACCAATTTTTGCAGAACCAATGCACCTTTCTATCCAACTTATCCAGAGATTTTTTTTTAAGATGCTGGGAATATCTGAGGCATTCTTATCTAAAAATCACCCTTAAACGGTTAATAAATTATTAGAAATAATCTGTAAGTCAAAAGTTAGCGAATCAAATTTTTGTGTGAATCTATGCTCGAATATCCTTCCAGTGGTATGTTTATTGCTTGCTGAAATACTGTGGTGTTCAGTGAAGCGAAATTAAAAATTATTGTTAAATGATTTATGCCTTTATAAAAATGATTAAAAACAATATATAAATGTTTCTAGCACAAAACTAGTTCTATTAGTCTATAAATAATCTTAACTACATGTGCATGTGAAATTTAGCCCCTGGAGTGTAGAAGAAAGTTTTTGGCTTATAATTAGGATACTAGACTTGATCTAGTGGAAATAAATTGGTTTTCTTGAAATAAAAAGTTCTAGATATATACTACGTGTGATGTGCACTTATTGTTGCTTGAAATACCCACTTATTGCAGTAGCCTAAGTGTCGCGAGTATGTTTCTTGTATGGTTGAGTCTTGTATGGTGATTGTGTGTTCTTTGATTTTTTTTTGCGACGTTAGAATGCGAGTGCTATCGGAATAGAAGGAGAGGATCTTGATGAGGATTTTGAAGAGGAAGGATGAGCAGATGATTCGTGAAGATGAAGTCAAGGGACAAATAGCCAACAAAGGCAAGCCACCTCTTGATGCATATCTCATCCTAATTATCTTACTCTTGCATTATTAGCACTTTTATAAATTGCATGTTTTTATTTATTTATGTGAGTGGTCCTGCCACTCGATGTTTTGTTATTCCACCCTTACGGGTGCAGCCCTCGTTGATACCTACTAAACAAATACCTGTTAGTGATATGGTGTTTAACACCTTATCATCTTTGTCGCCGCTTTTCAAATAAAGTTGGACTATAGGTTGGGAGCCCTTTGGAAAAAGGAATTTGGAAAAGGTTTTAAAGAAAATGAGTTCTTTGAAAACCTTGGAATGGGGCAACCCTGCCCAAGTGGGAATTTTATAAAAATGTTTTGAGAAAGATGGTGCTGAAGGAAAAAGGAGGAACTTGTGTTTTCGAAAAACTTTGGTGACCATAGTACGAAACCGGACCTAGCCAGTACAACCACATTACCCTTTAGTGGGACGGGGCGTAGCGTAGTAGTTTGTCTCGCCTTAGTTTGGGTCCTGCAAGTGTAGTGGCAGTCCGACCATGGACGCTTCGACCGGGCTTCTTCCCATGAGAAGGGACGCAACCCATTTGCCTGTTTAGGTACGCGGGGTACAACTTATGAGCTCCCATTGAAAGATGCCTAAGAGGTTGGATGGCATTCCGGAGGGTCGGGTGTCGGGGACTTTGCAACTCCTGGGTAAACGACATCCCGGACTCGGTGTTGGGAGGTACAACTCATTCGGCATGTCTTAGGCTAAGGCGAGCAAGCGAAAAACTACGATCGGTTATCCGAGCCTCGCGTTTTGACGCTTGGTGAACCAGGGATGATCCCGGCGGATTTATCGGATCTTGTGGGGAAAGTGTACAACCTCTGCAGAGTGTAAATCTATTCGAATAGCCGTGTCCGCGGTTATGGACATGGGAATGGCGGTACTTGGCATTAAAGGAAAGTTTTGTTTTACAAAAAGTGTTGTCCAAAAGGTTTTGGAAATGTACCTGGGAGGTACGGAAAAATACCAGTGGGACTGGTGGAGATGTACTTGGGAAGTACGGTGGAAAGTTGGAAAAGTTGTTTTGGTCATACTGAGATGGCCGGAAAGGAAAATGGGTCGCCCTTACCTATTAGTCTCCAAAGAAAACTTGTTTTCAAAAAGGTTTTTCAACAAAGATATAGAGATTTTATTACTCTTGGGAGAATCAATCTCTCACTCCTTGTAACCCTAGAACAGTGCCTGTTTTTGCTACTGCCAAATATGCATATCCTTTACTTCTCTCTAAGGTGGTTTGCGAGTACAATTCATAATGTACTCATGGCTTTGTCCCTGGCTATTTACTTGGCCAGACTTGGTGGATTCCAACAGATGAAGAAGCAGTCGACGTCGTCTATGCGAGCTAGGAACGTCTTCCCAGTCAGTTGCCTGTAGGGTTATGGCATGACTTGGGCCATGCGAACGCTTTCGTCTGAAGTATTTCCGCTGTGTGATTGTTAATCCCCTGCCATTGCGTCTCTTATGTAAGTATTGGTCATGTGACCTGTTGTAATCCTTTTTATTCGGTACTGAAATGGATGATGTATTTGATACCAGTTCGGTTATGCTTTCACGACACACTGATCATGGGATCGTGAATGTCTATGCATAACGGGTGTTTCGGACAGCTAGTCCGGGGCCCCACAGAGCTGGTATCAGAGCCATCCTGACTGTAGGAGACCCTAGTTAGCATGGACGTTAGTTAGGAAACCGGTACTTTGAAAAAAAAATTCTAAAACAAATTCTTTCTTTAGTAAACGGAAGCATAGCTTATAATTTTCTTATCCCTTCAAAAATTTCAAATTCTTACATCACTCTCTGATTGCCAAAGACTTTGGAAACCTTTTACTCTCCTACCTCATCCTCTTCCAAACCTAGATATTGGACGATGTCCCGAAATCAGACTCAGAAACTCGAAGTTGAAGATAGGTCAACTCTTCAGGAAGTCTCCAGTATCTTCGACTGCAGCTACTAAAGAATGGATACCAACTTAGCAGTACACGTATAGAGAAAATAAGAGCATATCTTTGGTTATCACCAAAGTCTGTTAAGGAGTTGACATTGTTCCTCTTTGGACTTGCATGTTTGCAGTCGTCAAGGATCAAGTCCTTAGTTCTTTACTAGTAATCTTTAGGCCCATCACAAGTAGTTGTCATCCATGGAACTCTCCAGCAACTACCCCTCCGAATTGAGACCATAAGATCCTATGCAGTTTTCGCCCCCGACTCAACATCAACTCAACATCAGGTCCACTTCACCACCAACTGCTACAAGAATCAATGTTGAAGTTAATATCAGCAAAATGAAGACGTCTGCATCTCTGACCAACCCAAGCCGATAGGATGGATAGGACAAACTCAATTGCTTCGATTGAGCTACCCCTGCGTATTAGGTATCCTTGGGTATTTGAAATACCTCGTGTGGTTTTCATGATTGCTTGCGGTGTTCTGAATTTGCTGCTTGAGTGCTTGTGATTGCTTGTTGTGTGTATGTTTGTTTTGGCCCTTTGGCCTGGAAAACCCTTGTTGTGTGCTAACCTTGTCTAGGAAACCCCCCTAAGTCGTTTTTCTTCGCATCCGCTCAGGTTTTTGGTAGAAATTTTAACTGGAGTTGTAGAAGTAAATGGGAAACCCTAACTCTAACTTGGGTAAGCGCTAGATGCAACCATGTTTTCCCAAAATGCCAACTTCAGTACGACACTCAGCCAAAAACACCCTGCGATGGCAAGGAAACAAAAACCAGTGCCTTCAGGATCGACTGCAACTCCATGAGAAGATGAAGCCATACAAATTTTATCTAACCTTAGAGCATAATCGCGCTAACCTTGAGATTATCTACTTAAAACCGCAGCCTAACGCGCCTTCTAACAAGATAAGTGAGCTGTATCACCGAAGCCAAGTTACTCTGCAAGGTCCATCTAGTCCTCATCAAGCGAAGCCTTTGAAGAAAATTCAAGACTTAGAAATTGGTGTACTTTAATAAGCACCAACCCTAAGGTTGAAGACTATTTTTGACGACCGCTGCTGCCTAATGTGAAGACCCACCAGGAGTTCCGTTGACTCACTAATTTAACGAGCGCCTTATGGAACAGTAAACGTCGTGCGTGCCTCTTGAAGCTGAGGACTGCACTTCGTCCCCTAAAGATTCTTCAACTCAACACGGGAGATCGATGACTTCCTCAAAAGCGCCCGAGACCCCATGGATGTAGCTCCGAGTTTTCCTGAACTCCCGATGAACAATCTTAAGGGTGGAAGACTTCGTCTTCCACTAAAATCAAAGCTAAATCCAAAACCCTCGATCCTCTAAAGCATCGTTTGGGATGCTCTAACTATCTAAGAATCGTGGACCCCTCTAGTATCGTTAGGAAGATGCAAATCTAACATCCGCATGGAGAAGTCAACCTCGCCCTCGGCAGGAATCTATCGTGTCTCTCAGAAAGTGAAGTTGTGACCTGGTCGACAACGACACTCCTACCTGAAGATGGACTCTAACTTAAGTCAACCCATAAAACTTCTCCACCCCTACGCTTAGTAATCTCGGGACGAGATTATTTTAAGGGGGGAAGAATCTGTAACACCCCAACTTTTATAACCTTGTTTAAGCGGATTTTTGTAGTGTGAAAATGAGGGCCAACAAAAACTTTTTGTGTTAACCTTTTTAAATAGTGTTCTTGCATGTTTGTGTTATGCGATAAGCATGTCTGTTTAATTTGAATGCTGAACAAGATCGTGAACCAACAATATCCATGTGCCTTAGTGACCATGTCATTCAAAATACTACTATCTATTTTGACAAAAGTCTTATCTTGGCAATTTCTCTTATTTCAAGTGATTTAACTTTTCTAAAACAATGAGCCAAGATTTATTTTGACACAAGCGTTTTTCCAAACTAAGTATTTATTAAACCTATACGGATCTACTAGTGGTATGATCCCACCCTCTTGTGAAACCTCATTTTACAAACTTTTTTTTATGTACTTCAAACACTTTTGAAAAGTAATAAAAATAAGGAGATGTTCATGTCTCCACTATTTTCTCGAAATTGTTGCAAAAGCCTTGCTCCCTTATTTAAAAACACTCTCCAAACCTTATGTTGGCATGATCATTATTTGGCACGTGTTCAACACTGTTTTTTTTTGGAATGTGTGTATCCTGTTTAAATTGAACTTGTTTGACTGTGTGTGAGGAAATGATTTTATGTGACTTGGTTGACTTGTAGAATGAGGATGAATCTTATGTTACCTGTGTGATGCTTGTGCTAAATTCTTCTTGTGTGTATGAGGACTCTCCGAGAACTTCGCCAACTCATCTAACCTAATCTCCAAAAACTTAATGCAGTGCCCTACGGAAATAAATCTAGTTTCCCAAAATGTGTTTTCGCCCTCAGAATAACTCAAACCCTAAAACCCTATTTTCTTCTTTATCGTTCTTACAAAACTATTTCTAGTTTGATCAAAATATTTTAAAATATTTTCACAAATAAAACGTGGAATGGGATTGATATGTTATATCACCTCACTTCCATTAAAAAAATAATTACAAATATATTTTCTTCATTCTACTTTCTTCCTATCAAAATGCATGTAAATGGGACATATGTCATTCCTTACATTTTCTTGCATATTTGGAAATTGAGAAAAATCTACGAAGCAGAGATATGCAAGTAGAATTAGTTTAGCTCAAAATATTACGTTGTCTTAAAAAAAAAATCAAAATCTAGTTTATTTGAATTTTTTTCAAAACTGGACCAATTCTTGGATAATGATCCAAAACAAATTCAATGAAGCCCAAATCTAAATGCTATCTTACTTGCATAAAGCCCATCCATCTGATTAATCTGCGTTGGCAAAATACTGAATGGTGATCAAGTACCATGGTAGCTACCTTTGGCATTACTCTCCATCTTCACCTCTATCTCTCTAATCCTTTTTCCCACTTAACAAAAAAAAAACGACTCCATATATATGATCTTCCATCAGTAACACAATGTCTTGATCAACATGCATTGCTATCTGGTGCTTCCTTCTTGCACATTCCTGATGGACAATGAGAAAACCGGACCATGGCCTTGCATACGCATGATGTGTCTTATCTCTCTCTTTTGATCTTGTGATCTGCAAACACTTAGCTCAATCGGTTACCACTGCTGCACTTCCCTCTGGTCGTCCCACTGTAGCAGCACCATCCTTGTTTGATAGTGTTTGGAGACAAGAGAAGAGACACAAAGAACACATGCATGCACTCGCCACTCGGACAAATCTTGAAGAGATCTTGCTTGCCAGCCTACCCTCCACTCCACCAGTACCTGCACCAGTAACAGGACCCCTCACGTCCCTCATCTCCCCCTGGACACGAGCCTAGCAAGCCCTAGCTCTTCCTCTCTCTCTCGATCTCGCTCACTCTCTCTCTACGTACCCGGCGGACACCAAACAAGGGACAACAGAGAAATGACCCGTCCTGGCTCCCATGGCTGCGCCACGGAGACGTCATGTCTCGTCTCTCCCTGACCTGCATGCTCCCCAAGCATCCCTTGCCCCACAGCCCCTCGCCCGTGCTCGCCAAGCTCCTGGTCACCACCGCTGTGGACGCCCCGGCGTTCCCGCTCATAGACTCCTCTCCTGTCACCTCCTTCACCCTAAGCCTGCAAGGCACGCCACCGTGACCCCACCTAGTGCCCCAGCATCCTCCGTCTTGCTCTCGTTCGTTGTACAACCCTATCGAACACCTGCGACGTGGCTCGGGCAACTTCCAGTCCTTTCCGTTTGCGCCCGCGGTTTTCCTCGCCCTTGGTCATACTGAGCTCAGCTCACTGCGCTGCACCTCTCTGCACCGTTTCGCCGACCAATGTGAGCTCGTGGGGAAACCCCAAGTCCAGGAACCGGCCGTAGACCGTGCACGCCTCCAGACCGTTTTTAACTCGACCCCGGCGCATCCCAGCCTTGGTCCTGATCCACACCACTCCCTTCTCACCAGAATACCTCCAGGGCGTAGCCCTCTCCACTCTCGGCCATGGACACGGCCGAGCCGAGCTCGCCGCCGTGTGCGTCGTTGTCGTCGCCCCGCCGCTCGTGGCAAACGAGGCCGGCGCCCTTCTTCGCCCTCTCCCTCGCACTCCCTCTCGGTCATCCCCATCTCGGCACCCTCTCAGCACCCTAACACGGCCCTTATTCTCTCCAGGAACCCTGCGAACAACGCCGTCGCCCGTTTCGCCCGCGCCGACGACCGAGGGGAACACGGGCATCTCCAAGACACCGAGCAGCGTGCCATGTCGCCGACGCACAGCCATTCCGCCCTCAGCTGCACCGTCCCCGAGCCGTCTCTGCATCGTCTCCGCCGCCGACGATGGACGCCTTGGACATGGCGGACGCGGAGCTCACCTCCGTTCTCGTCGACATGCAGCAAGCTGCCTCTGCATGCACGCCTCGCCGGCCAAGTCGTGCAACAGCACGCCTCCGCACCTTCGCCCCCGTCGCCTCCACGCCACACCACTCCGTCGCCCACGAGCCACCCTCGGTGAGCCACTCTCTGCCTCCGTCATCGACCCGTACGTCCGAGCTGGAGTCTCCGATGCCACGCTCGCTCGCTTCGCCGCCGATTTCCGCGAGCTCTGCCTTCGCGTCCAAGGCATAGAGTGGGGCAGCCGCGAGCCGCCGCGCCGTCTCCACCTCATCTCCGTCGCCTCCAGACCTCCCCACGGTGAGCTCCTGTTTGTTTCCTCTCCGTTGCTAGATCGTGGCCGAGCCGCTCGTTGTGGGTTGTCGCGGAAGAGCTCGCCCAGGGCCGCTCGATTCCCATCCGACAGTTGCATGATGTTCTTGGGCCAGCCTGTCGCATTATTGGGTCGCCTGTCAGTTTCGGTCCGCTCTGGACCTGGTCCGATTTGTTCAAACAGGCTCATAGTCACTGGGTGTGGTGTTTTGGAACATGGGAGCATATGCTCCCTATATTTTGAAATGCATGTTACATGTATTTTAAATTTCAAAAAAATTGAAACAAAAAATCCGCACGTACATCTTCACGTGCTACATGCTCACAAAGTCGTTTCATAAAAAATGAACTTATCATGTGACGTGTGTAAAAAAGACAAAATTCAGTGCTGAAAACAATGCTTTTCACATGATAAGTTTTCTCTTTTTTACATAGGCCACAAAAAATATTATTTTTTTGTGAAACTTGACGCATACACATATATTATGGAGATGTACATGTAGAATTTTTTGTCAAAATTTTTCCACACTTCGAAATATGTTTTGTTGGTAGAGGGAGCATACGCACCCGGGAGCCGAATTGAATTTCCGATAGTCACTTCCCTTTTATTCTGAAATTAAATCCTGCTGAGAGATCTACTCTACTTTAAATTCGTCAAATATTCTGTGATGTTCAACATGCGTTGATTCAAACTTTGTCACGTCCCTGGATGAGTTATCTGTCACATAGACTAAGTATCAGCTCCAGATCTACCATGCAACTCCAACAGTAATTAAAATACTGAAAGTACGCAGTAGCATTATAAATTTAATAGTAAACGTTCTCTAACTCTTTTTAGAGTAACCCAATTTTGTATGCAAACCCCTCTGTATTTTCTTCACTTTAGAATAGGTGGAAATGCTTGTACCTGTTTCTCCCTTCAAGTGCATCATTTAGCAAAGTCTGTCCCAGTTTGAGTTTGTTAAATTACTGAGAGAGTTTAAAATATTATGTTGGCGTGAAACCAATTTTTGCAGAACCAATGCACCTTTCTATCCAACTTATCCAGAGATTTTTTTTTTAAGATGCTGGGAATATCTGAGGCATTCTTATCTAAAAATCACCCTTAAGCGGTTAATAAATTATTAGAAATAATCTGTAAGTCAAAAGTTAGCGAATCAAATTTTTGTGTGAATCTATCACTGGTGGAAAAACAGGCTTCCGGGAAGCCCCATAAGTCGCGAAGGTAAAGGAACCGCGACTAATGGCGTCTTTAGTCGCGGTTCGTGTGGCGAACCGCGACCAAAGGCCTGGGCCCAGGGCGCACGGTGGCCGGTGGTGCACGTGGGGGCCTTTAGTCGCGGTTGGCCAGCCCAACCGCGACTAAATGTGCCCGAAGGCCTTTAGTCGCGGTTGGCCAGGCCAACCGGGACTAACGCCCTCCCCTATATATACCCATCCAGCGACCAACACTTAGCCATTTGGAGCCATTCTCTTCACAAACTTCACAAGTGAGTGTTAGGTTTGCTTTTGGTTCCTCTTATGCACATAAGGTGTTTGATGAAATGCCCCAAGAGCATGAAACAAACATGATATGAAGTGTTGGAGCCACACTTGAGGTTTCTCATTTATTTTTTCCTCCTCGATCGCGGTTAGCAACTTGAACCTTTGATGTGTCATTGATAAAATATGCATGTGTGTGTAGTTCATTGTTTAATTTATATTGTTTGTAGCTAGTTAGTTTAACAAATGCATGATGGTTAATTATATATTTTATATTATAATAATGCGAGATGAATCGGCAATGGATGTACGGTAACCGACTCTCCGGCGAGTTCAGTACGGGTTTGAAAGATTTCCTCGTAGTGGCCAATGCGAACAAGCAGGGGGGTTTTGTTATCTGTCCATGTGTTAAGTGTAAGAATCAGAAGGGTTACTCTTCCTCAAGAGATGTTCACATGCACCTGCTTCGGCACGGTTTCATGCCAAGCTATAATTGTTGGACCAAGCATGGAGAAAGAGGGGTTATAATGGAAGATGATGAAGAAGGGGACGATTTCATCGATGAAAACTATCTTGCTCATTTCGGTGATACTTTCATGGAGGATGCTGAAGGTGAAGGGGAAGGTGAAGGGGAAGGTGAAGAAGAGGCACGTGATGATCCCGTTGATGATCTTGGTCGGACCATTGCTGATGCACGGAGACGCTGCGAGACCGAAAAAGAGAGGGAGAATTTGGATCGCATGTTAGAGGATCACGGGAAGGCGGCGTACCCCGGATGCGATGATGGTCCGAAAAGCTGGGCTGCACACCTGGATTTGCTGAGATGGAAGGCACGAGCAGGTGTAGCTGACTCGGCATTTGAAAACTTGCTGAAAATGTTGAAGAATATGTTTCCAAAGAATAACGAGTTGCCCGCCACTACGTACGAAGAAAAGAAGGTTGTCCGCCCTCTAGGTTTAGAGGTTACGAAGATACATGCATGCATCAACGACTCGCATCCTCTACCGCGGTGAATACGAGAATTTGAATGAATGCCCGGTATGCACTGCATTGCGTTATAAGATCGGAGGCGATGACCCTGGTGACGATGTTGAGGGCCGGAAACCCGGGAAGAGGGTTCCCGCCAAGGTGATGTGGTATGCTCCTATAATACCACGGTTGAAACGTCTGTTCGGGAACAAAGAGCATGCCAAGTTGTTGCGATGGCACAAAGAGGACCGTAAGTCGGACGGGGAGTTGAGACACCCCGCGGATGGAACGCAATGGAGAAAGATCGACGAGAGAGTTCAAAGATTTTGCAGCTGACGCAAGGAACATAAGATTTGGTCTAAGTACGGATGGCATGAATCCTTTTGGCGAGCGAGCTCCAGCCATAGTACCTGGCCCGTGACTCTATGCATCTACAACCTTCCTCCTTGGTTGTGCATGAAGCGGAAGTTCATTATGATGCCGAGTGCTCATCCAAGGTCCGAAGCAACCCGGCAACGACATCGATGTGTACCTAAGGCCATTAGTTGATGAGCTTTTACAGCTGTGGGGCAGACCTGGTGTCCGTGTGTGGGATGAGCACAAAGAAGAGGAATTTGACCTACGAGCGTTGCTTTTCGTAACCATCAACGATTGGCCTGCTCTTAGTAACCTTTCGGGACTTGTCAAATAAGGGATACAATGCATGCACGCACTGCTTACATGAGACCGAAAGTGTACATTTGCCAAATTGTAAGAAGAACGTGTACCTTGGGCATCGTCGATTTCTTCCGAAAGGTCATCCGAGTAAGAAAGAAAGGCAAGCATTACAACGGCAAGGCGGATCACCGGCCGAAGCCTGCGGAACACACTCGGTGCTCGAGGTATTTGATATGGTCAAGGGTTTGAAAGTCATCTTTGGAAAGGGTCTCGGCGGACAATCGGTTCCGAAGGGAGCCGACGGGCACGTAGCCATGTGGAAGAAGAAATCTATATTACGGGAGCTAGAATATTGGAAAGTCCTAGAAGTCCGCTCCGCAATCGACGTGATGCACGTTACGAAGAATATTTGCGTGAACATCCTAAGCTTCTTGGGCGTGTATGGGAAGTCAAATGATACAAAGGAAGCACGGCAGGACCAGACAAAGTTTGAAAGACCACGATGACCGAGCATCCGGAACGGTTTCAAGGTCGTGCCGCCTACGCTCGACCAAAGAAGAGAAGGTCATCTTTTTTGAATGCCCGAGCGGTATGAAGGTCCCGTCAGGATTCTCGTCCAATATAAAGGGAATAATAAACATGGCGGAGAAAAAGTTCCAAAACCCGAAGTCTCACGACCGCCACGTGATTATGACGCAATTGCTTCCGATAGCTTTGAGGGGCTCCTGCTGGAAAATGTTCGAGTAGCCATTGTGAAGCTATGTGCATTCCTCAATGCAATCTCTCGGAAGGTAATCAATCCGGAAGTTCTACCACGGTTACGGAACGATGTGATCCAATGTCTTGTCGGTTTCGAGTTGGTGTTCCCGCCATCCTTCTTCAATATTATGACGCACCTCCTGGTTCACCTAGTCGATGAGATTTCCATTCTCGGTCCTGTATTTCTACACAATATGTTCCCCTTCGAGAGGTTCATGGGAGTATTAAAGAAATATGTTCGTAACCGTGCTAGGCCGGAAGGAAGCATCGCCAAGGGCTATGGAAATGAGGAGGTAATTGAGTTTTGTGTTGACTTTGTTCCCGACCTTAAGCCGATTGGTCTTCCTCAATCGCGGCACGAGGGGAGACTAAGTGGAAAAGGCACGATCGGAAGGAAATCAATGATATGTATGGACGGCCATTCTCCGATCGAAGCACACCACACGGTTCGACCAATTCCAGCTTGGTGGCTCCGTACTTTGAGAAACACAAGAATATTTTACGCTCGGACAACCCCGGGAAGCTCGAATCCTGGATTAGGAAGGCCCACATGGAGACTTTCGGCGGTTGGTTGAGAAAACATTTAATGAGTGACAATAAGGTTGTAGATCAGCTGTACATGTTGGCCAAGACACCATCTTCGACTATAACGACTTTCCAAGGGTACGAGATAAATGGGAATACATTTTACACGATCGCACAAGATAAAAAGAGCACCAACCAAAACAGTGGTGTCCGCTTTGATGCAGCAACCGAGAATGGGCAAAAGGTCACATATATATTATGGTTACATAGAGGAGATATGGGAACTTGACTATGGACCCTCCTTTAGGGTCCCTTTGTTCCGGTGCAAGTGGTTCAAGCTAACAGGAGGTGGGGTAAAGGTGGACCAGCAATACGGAATGACAATGGTGGATTTCAACAATCTTGGTTACCTTGACGAACCATTCATCCTAGCGAAAGATGTCGCTCAGGTTTTCTATGTGAAGGACATGAGTAGCAAACCGAGGAAACGGAAAGATAAGAAAACGATCGGTACATCATGCGATGATCCAAAGCGCCACATTGTTCTTTCGGGGAAAAGAAACATCGTGGGAGTGGAGGACAAGACGGACATGTCGGAAGATTATAATATGTTTGCTGAAATTCCGCCCTTCAAAGTGAACACCGACCCAAGCATTAAGTTAAATGATGAGGATGCTCCATGGATACGGCACAATCGTAAGCAAGCGGGGACACAAGGGAAGAAATGATGTGTAATAATTTATTGTACCAAACTTTGTTGAATGAATCATGTGAATTATATTACCCGTGATGTGTTTGGTGTCCATTTTCGAATGATTCAATTGACTCGAGATAGCACTGATGATACATGAAATTTGGAGTGATTCAGTCATACTCCTGCATACATGAAATTTGGAGTGACTAAGTCATACTCCCGCATACATGAAATTTGGAGTGACTAAGTCATACTCCTGCGTACAGAAATTTGGAGTGACTAAGTCATACTCCCGCATACATGAAATTTGGAGTGATTTAGTCATACTCCTGCCTAGGCGTATAATATGCATACTCGTAGTCTTCATAGCCGCCGCCGTTGTACCGGTAGTCGTCGCCTTCTAAGTTGCCGGCGTCGTCGTCGCCTGCTTGTCGTCGCCGTCGTCGGGCGGCGCTCGTGGCTCGAACCGAGGGTAGCGCAGGCGGGGGATATCGCCGGCCGTGATGTAGTCCATGACGCTCTGCAGAGTCCGGCCGTACCACCATAGCCGACGGCCGGCCTCGTGGAAGTTTCCGGGAGGCGGACCGTCCTCCTCATACCCGGCGAGCGCCCTCTCACGCCGATTGATGAAGAAGGCGTCCCAAGTATGCTGGTTATCGGGATGCCGGCGGGGATTCATCCGCTGCTCCGGCGTGAGGTCGAGGTAGTAGTGGTTCGTGATGGCCGCCCGGCGCGCGGCACTCGAGGGATGGGAGGGACCGGCACGCCGCCGGCGCTTAGGCTCCGGCCGGCGGGGACGCGGTAGCCGGTGGGCAAGGGTAGTTCGAGGCGCAAAGCTCCTCCACCTGCCGGTAGGTTAGAGTGGGTGCGTTGGAAGCCATGAGAGAGTGATGAGAGATTGTAGAGATGTGATAATGCTGCCCAAGCCGGGCAACATATATGTAGTGAGAAATGGCGGGAGAAATGGGAGCGGGAAGACGGGAGGCGGGAAGAAAGTGGCGGGAAGAAAGAGGCGGGAAGAAAGAGGCGGGAAGAAAGAGGCGGGAAGAAAGAGGCGGGAAGAAAGAGGCGGGAAGAAATTGGCGGGAAGAAAGAGGAGGGAAGACGGTGAAGAAATGAATTAGTTTTATTTTTCTGAATTTTTTGATATATTATTTGTATTTTTAAGATTTTTAAATGAATTAGTTTTATTTTTCTAATTTTTTTGATATATTATTTGTATTTTTCACATTTAGAAATGAATTAGTTTTATTTTTCTGAATTTTTTGATATATTATTTGTATTTTTAAGATTTTTAAATGAATTAGTTTTATTTTTCTAAATTTTTTGATATATTATTTGTATTTTTCACATTTAGAAATGAATTAGTTTTATTTTTCTAAATTTGTTGATATATTATTTTGTATTTTTCACATTTAGAAATGAATTAGTTTTGTTTTTCTAAATTTGTTGATATATTATTTATATTTTTCAGATTTTGAAATGAATTAGTTTTATTTTTCTTAATTTTTTGATTTATTATTTGTATTTTTAACATATTGAAATGAATTAGTTTTATTTTTCTGATTTTTTTGATATATTATTTGTATTTTTAAGATTTAGAAATGAATTAGTTTTATTTTCCTGAATTTTTTCATACATTATTTCTATTTTTAACATTTAGAAATGAATTAGTTTTAATTTTCTGAATTTTTTGATATAATATTTGTATTTTTAAGTTTTTGAATTGAATTAGTTTTATTTTTCTGAATTTATTGATATATTATATGTAATTTGAAAAAGAAAACTAATTTGAAAAAGAAAACTATTTTGAAAAAGAAAACTAATTTGAAAAAATACCTTTAGTCGCGGTTGGCCTGGCCAACCGCGACTAAAGGCCATTTTCCGCGGGAACTGCAAAAGGGGCGAAAAAAGCCTTTAGTCGCGGTTGGGGTCACCAACCGCGACTAAAGGGTAGCCTTTAGTCGCGGTTGGTGACCCCAACCGCGACTAAAGGCCCTGGCCTATAAAAACGAGCGGGCGCGCGGCGCCTCTTCTCCTCTTCCTCTCGCCCACTCCGTCTCTGCGCGCCGATCGAACTGCCGCCGTCGCCCTTCGTCGCGCGCGCTTCGCCGCCGTCGCCTGCCGCCTTCGCCGCCGTCGCCCTTCGCCCGCCCCCGTACGTCACCGCCGCCGTACGTCGTCACCCGAGCCGCCCTCTCTCGCCCCGCCGCCGCGCGCGTACTCGCCGCGCGCCCTCGCCACCCGCCGCCGCCCGAGCGCGCCGCCCTCATCACCCGTGGCCCGCGCGCGCCGCCCCTCGATCACCCGTCGCCCCGCGCCCGCCGCCGCCCTCGCCCGTGCGCCGGCGCGCGCGCCGCCCTCACACCGGCCCGCCGCCGGCCTCCGGCCACGCGCGCGGCCGCGCGCGTTACAGAGAGGAAGATCGAGAGATGAGGGAGAGACGAAGCGCGCAGGGGCCGTGGCCGGCCGGCGCCCCCATTTTTTGTTTTTTTTTTGTTTTTATTAATTAATTAACTCACAAATTTGTAAATTAAAATTGTAAACTATAATTGTAAAATTTGTTTAATTAAAATTGTAAAATTGTAAAATTTGTTTAATTAAAATTGTAAAATTGCAACACCAATTGTTGGGGAGCACTTGTGCAAAAACGACAACCACAAAATACTTTTGCATAAAACATCACTTTTCCCGTAATTGTTGCACTGGACCACAAATACCGTGGCTACCGTCTTTACATCGAATTAGTCTTTTAGCCCACCTTAATTACCTACCCGGCATTCACATCGTAGCATGAGTCTCTCTCACTTTTTCCAAAAATTCATTCGGGTAGTGACGGCGATGGCCTGATTTCTATCCCCGCGGCCACGAGCACGCCGTCCCTCGAAGTCTGGTGGACCTCTAAGCTATGTTCAATAGCTCGGCTCGCCTTGCTGAACTTCCCACACGAAGGAGAAGGAATCGACTCGAGGTGCTCGAGGTCGTCGTCCGCGTCGCCTTCTCCGGCTCGGTAGGTGGCCGCCACCGCCTCCATCCATTGCTCCAAGCACCGCCCTCTCGGTCACCGCCACACCGGTCTCTCGGTCACGCGGTCACCTGCGTCCCCCTTTCGCCACCGCCACCGGTCTCTCGGTCACGCGGTCACCTGCGTCCCCCTTTCGCCACCACCACCGTTCTCTCGGTCACGCGATCACCGCGTCCCCCCTCTCGCCTCCCTCGTCGCCCTCTCTCTTTATATGTAGAAGAGATATGATAATCGTTGGCATATACACAATTAATTTGTTTTGACTACATGTTTTCGGGACCGACATATGGCGGACGATAGAGCTGACCCGATTCCGGACAACTATGATCCGGTCGGCGAAGACCATATCTTCGGCATCATAAAAGGCGATGTTATATATGTGCCGACCGGAGAAGAAGAAGATGATATCTCTTCTTATCTCGAACCTTGAGGGTGAAGATGAAGGGCGCTGTCGGCAAGATGGTGCGGAAGAAACGTCGATAAACGACGATCTTCGATTGGAAGTAGCAACCACCTCCGGCGCCGAGGTATATATATATACATATTGAGCGTCTGGTGATACAACTAACTGATTTGAATAAATGTGTGTGTACTAACGCGCGCGACTCTCTTTCTTATTTTAGCCCTCGGCCGGATCGTCGAAAAAATCGAGTACGTCGTCGTCAAAGCGTGGCGCAACCAAGACGATGAAAGCGGGAGAAACATGCACCATCGATGTTGTCGACGAAGCAACCGGCAGAGCCGGCCGGAGCCCAGCAAGAACGCCACCAAGTTTGTCGGCCAATGCGGAGCCGTTGTTAGAGACAACGTCTCGATCACCCGCCGGGAGTGGAATGAGCCAAAGAAGGCACGTGTTGGTTTCACTTTTGTCGAACGAGAGAGAAAAAAAGATTGCTTCAACAAGCTTATGGAACATTTCGTTCTACCTCCGGAATACCGCAAATACGATGAGGAGGGTAACAAGATTGCGGAAAACAAGAAGAGGCGCAAGCTAGTCAAACAGATTCGCTCTTTCTAGGATGGCCAACGCATTCCGGAAATACAAGCAAAATCTAGCCCATGACTTTGTCAACCGGGGCAAGACTCCGGATTTCAAAGGACAATATGAGAAACTGCAACATGATTGGCCAGAATTTGTGAAGCAAAAGAAATCGGAGCGAGTTCCTTGAACTATCGAAAAAAAATAAGGAAAATGCGGCCAAGAAGGAGTACAATCATAAAATGGGGCCGGGGAGGGTATCGCTTTTGGCAGCCTAAGTGGGAGAAGATGGAGAACGAGGCGAGGGCGCGAGGAATCCGTCCGAGTACGGAGGGATGGGACCCAAGGGCCAAAAGCTGGTGAGTACGGGCATGGGGGATCGCCGAACCCGGAGACGAGGGAGTGTGTTTACCGGGGCAAAATAATTACACCCACCCAAAACCTTATTGAGGCAATGAGGGATGCTCAAGAGGGGAGGATCGGGTTCAACGGAGAGAACGACGCCACGACAAAAGCCCTCGGGAATCCTGAACACGGAGGACGTGTACGAGGCATGCCGGGGACATTTCGTGGAAACTAGGGTTCCCCGCGAAAGATGACCCGTACGGTTACGAAGCCGTAAGAGAAAGATGGATCGGGATGCGGATGTTGTGGCGAAGTTGGTAACGGAAATGGATGTGATGAAGAAAACCGTGAGTGTACTAGTCGCCGAAAGAGATGCAGCTCGGGCGCGGCATGAAGATCATCCAATGGATCTCGGAAGCCGGCAGCGGAGAAGAAGCGGCGTGGCTTCCACGGAGGCCTCACCGGGCTGGTGCACCGACGATCGAAATTACTGCACCGGAGCCTCGGTCGGTGGTCGAAGTTCTTGCACCGGAGCCTCCTCGCTACCCCGTGGACGATATAAAGGAGATGAAAGCATGTCATCCGTATTATCCTATCGGGAACATGTCCATGAAGGTAGCCATCGGCGGTGCTTTACCACTGGAGCACTCCACCACAACAACCCCATTCAAGATGGCTATGCTCGTGTGACGGTGGAGGAGATAGTCCAAGCGTTTGAGGACACGGACATTGACATTGCTACACCTGAAGGGGTGAAAAGACTTGGAGATGTCAAGCGCCGAGTTCATTCTATGGCAGAAGAAATTTATCAAGTTTCCGGGCGAGGCGCCAACAAGTCCACCCCCGTACGGTGGTGGTGGTGGCGGTGGCGGTGACGGTGGCGGTGGCGGTGGCGGTGACGGTGGCGGTGGCGGTGACGGCGGTGGTGCTTCACCTAATACACCTCATTCACGTCGGCCGACGCCGCCCCCGATCCTCGTCCGGCGGGTGATCGGACACCGGTACCGCCCCCAATCCACCTCCGGCGAAGAAGCAGAAGCACGATCCTGGGTTATTAACCCGGGACCCTTACGTACCTAAGAAAACAAAGGTACCGGAGGTATCATCGAAGCCTCTCCCCGGGAGGTCTTGGGAAAGTAGTGCCGAGGAAGTCGAGGCGGCGCGGCTGCTGATTTAGAGAAATGGCGAGGCGAGCGTCAAGAAGAAAATAGAGGGCGAGCCCAAGCCGGTATATTCGACAAGGAAAAGCGAGTGGGCTAAGTCATTTTTGAACACACCGTCCCAAGCCGCGAAGAATCTGCTCGACGACTATTTACGTGAACTTCGTAGGCAAGCACTCGCGTTCAAGAACGAGGAAAGAGTTGGCGGAGAAGAAAGCCTTGGAGGACGAGGCCGAGAAAAAATTAGAAAGGGGAAAGAAGTTGCCCGGCTCGGGGAACAAAGTAAACAATCGATCGCCCCGCTCATAGTGCAAGCCGCCGGTCCGGATGCCCCCGATATCATAGCAGCTGCGGCAGCACATGGATTGACTCGTAGAAAGTGCCGGAAAACAAGCGGCCGACTTAGGTATCACTCTTCGTGCGGTGTTAGGCCTTGATGAGGCGCCAATGAAGGACGTAGTATTTACATATGTGAAGAATGGCCCTCTCATCGAGCCCTGCGCGAGAAGAGGATCTACCTCGACAAATGAAAGGTACGCTAAATTGGTACAAGGGTTACATAAAACATGAAAACGCCAAAGACTATATCTATGCGGAAGTTAAATATGTGCATCACTTCAAACGTTACTGGGTACAAATTCCTCCGAGTGAATTGTTCCGAGCTGTTCAATCTGCGCGAGCTCGACAAATCTATCATCGGTTGCTACGTTACGTAAGTGATTTATTAATTTCTACCCCATCTCGTTCATTGCACGCACTATATATATATAT